>NC_048221.1:93167273-93168699 GCF_002007445.2 Ailuropoda melanoleuca
AAAAAAAAAATCCCCAAAAGTGGAATAGATGGCCGACAGTGATTACGTGTCTTCAGGTGTTATATGACTGTTCTAAATTATATTCCTACCAATAGAATTTGAAGAATCCTTCATCAACATCAAATATTCAGTATAATTTATATTTTTGCTCATTGTTAGGTAAAAAATGCTATATTGTTATTTTATTTTATTTTATTTTTTTGAAGTAGGCTCCACATTGGGTGTGAATTGGACCCTGAGATCAAGACCTGAGCTGAAATCAAGAGTCGATGCTTAACTGACTGAGTCACCCAGGAGCCCCTATATTGTTATTTTAATTTGCATGCCTATATTAATAAAGTTGGGCATATGTTATCGGCCAGTTGTATTTCTTTTTCTGTAATATGCCTGCTTATATCCTTTGCCTGTTTTTCAGGGAAAGGGCATTCAGCATGGCAGAAAAATTCATGGCAATGTCTCCCCTGCATTGGGCATAGCTTGGGCTCCTGACACCTTGCTGAAGCATTTTGGAGGTACTGCAGAAGAGAAACAGGAAACAACACCAAAAACACCCCCAAATAATCCGACTAAAAAATGAGTGGAGGACCTGAGCAGACATTTTGCCAAAGAAGACACCCAGATGGCCAACAGGTGTATGAAAGATGCTCAACGCCACTCATCACCAGGGAACGCACATCACAACCACAGTGAGATCTCATCTTACACCTGTCAGAAGAGCTGAAGTCGAAAAGACAAGACATAAGCATTGGTGAGGATGTGCAGAAAAAGGAACCCTCATTCACTGTTAGTGGGAATACAAGCTGGTGTAGCCACTGTGCAAAATAGTATAGAGGTTTCTCGAAAAATTGAAAATAGAATTACCATATGATCCAGCAATTCCACTACTCGGTATTTACCTAAAGAAAATGAAAACACTAATTTGAAAAGATATATGCACCCCTATGTTTACTGCAGCATTATTTGCAATAGCCAAGATATGGAAGCAACTCGTGTCCATACATAGATGAATGGATAAAGAAGATGTGGTGTATGTACACACACACACACACACACACACACACTGGAATATCACTCAGCCATAAAAATGATGAGATATTGCTCTTTCTGATAACATGGGTGGATCTAGAGGGTATGATGCTAAGTGAAATAACTCAATCAGAGAAAGACAAATACCATGTGATTTCACTCATACGTGGAATTTAAGAAATAAAACAAAGAAAAAAAGAGACAAACAAAAAACAGACTTTTAAAGAGAACTGGTGGTTGCCTGAGGGGAGGTGGGCAGGGTGGGGAGAAGGAGGATGAAATAGATAAACGGGATTAAGAGGTACAAAATTCCGGGGCGCCTGGGTGGCACAGCGGTTAAGTGTCTGCCTTCGGCTCAGGGCGTGATCCCAGCGTTGTGGGTTCGAGCCCCACATCGGGC
>NC_048221.1:93168817-93171396 GCF_002007445.2 Ailuropoda melanoleuca
AAGAGGTACAAAATTCCAATTACATAATAAATAAGTCACAGCGATGAAAAGTCCAGCATAGGGAACATAGTCAATAATCCTGTAATACTGTTGTTCGGTGACACACGGTGACGACACCTATTGTGGTGAGCCCTAAGTAATTCACGGAGTTGTTGAATTGTGTTGTACACCTGAAACTAATCTAACACTGTATGTTACTTGTACTTCAATAAAAATAAAATGAAAAAAAGAGAAACAGGAAACAAGCCACAGAAATGAGCAAACACGATTAGAAGAGTGAGTTTAGAAGAGCAAAATGAACAGAGATCGTTTAGGCCAGAGAACAGAAGCCTGAAGGGGCAGTGAAAAGGAGAAAAGCCTCAAATTTCCGAGTGGTGAGTCTTTCGAGAAGGATGGCTGATGTGTATGCTTTCTGCTGGAACGTGGACCAACTTGAATTTCCATAGGTGGGCTTTCTTCAGGTTAAGGAAGGTCTTTCTCATACTAAGTGCCAGCTCTAGTCTACATTTCTATTCTCAGAGACGTGGCAACTCAATGGGAGGTAATTTTGATGCTGTTCCTTCAAATCGTGGAGCGTGGTCTTCCAAGTACCTCTGTGTCCTTTTTTTTTTTTTAAGCTAGAGAAATTTCAAATATAGTGGTCAGGTCAGTCTGATTTCACGTAATATAAAGTTTGGGGCTCTTTGAACCGTAGTGTTTGAAACTGTTCCTCCGGCCTCCCCAGCAGCATGTGGCCTCAGTGCTTTTCAGGGCCCATTTCTGGTGCTATGTCCTCTGCCTGGATGTTGACTCTGGCACCAGAGTCAGTAGGACAGCAGCCCGGCCCAGCAGCTGAGAGGTCCCCTCTCTCCACAGGACCTGAGCAAGTGTTTTGCGTTTAGGGAGTTTCCAGGGATGGCATATAACCCAAACATCAGCCCTCCCTGTGTGTGCTCTCTGTCTCGGCTTCATTGCAACCATCTTGACTCTGATCTCATTACTGGACTCTTACCTTATTCCTCAGAAAGCATCCTCTCGTACCCAACGCAGGAGTGAACAATGCAGTAAGAGGAAGGTGCTGTCAAGACTTCGGGAGCCCCTGACTTCCTTTTCCTCTGAACAGACTTAAGAATCCAAGGTAGAAAACCTAGGCACTGTCAGCTCCTTCTGACTCCTCACCCCCACGTTCCCCCAGTGGCTAGATCCTACCAAATCTCTAAGCTCTATGATCCATTTCTTCATCTTTATTATCCCTGGTTTAGTCTAAGTCCTTTCTTCCTTTCCTGAGCAAATGTATCCGTCTGCCGGGTTCCTCCAGTCACATCCCCCTCCTATCCATTTAATTATATATTCATTCATTCATTCATTCATTCATTCATTCATTCTGATGTTCTGTGAGAATTGACTTGTCTCTGTGCCAAACATATTCAAGAAATGCCACAAAACTCTGAGTTATCAGTTACAAAGAAGATATCCAGGCTATCAACCCTCCTGGTTCGAAGGAGTTGGGGGACTCTCTGGGGTGGGGTTTCACAGGCAGATGAATTGAGGTGGGCCCTGAAGTGTGTGTAGGTAATGCGGAAAACTCCATGAGTCAACTGCCTACCAGTTAGTCCCCCTTCTTTCTTGCTGCTGTGGTGTGATTTGTTCACCTCTATGCCCAGTGAGGCTGTTTCTGACTTCGTTAAGGTCACTTTTAGTTGGGTCTTCAGTTATTAGGAGCCCAAAGTACTGTGCAGGTGGGCTGTAGCCCAGTGCAAGTGGGATGGCTCTTTCCTGGCTTGGAGTCATGGGGTCACAGGAGGTGCCATTTGTTTCTCTGAGTTTCCCAAGGTCGAGCCTGCAGACTGGCCTGAGGGAGAAGACGAGGGTCAGGAGCTGGCACATGGGTCAGGGAGCTTCTTTTTCATTCTTATCTTAAGCCAGAGAGTGCCCAGCACATCCAGAAGTCAGGAGCACCCAGGCTGGGAAGGCATCTTGGCCATCCTCTAGGTCAGAGGTCAGGCAGGTGATGTAAATGAATGAAACAGATTTGTGTTTGCATAATAAACATGTAGGAATAGCCTTCATTTTATGAAGAAAAGTGCTCTCTAGAATTTGTCCTGATGCAGACGGACCTCTTGGTTGACTGTTCATTTTTCTTGTGGGGATGGAAAAGAAAAACAGTTCTATCCTGAAAAATAAACTACCTAACACTCAGCTTCCAGGCTGCAGGGACAATAGGCTGTACGGGGAATGGGAGCTGGGCACGGAATGACCACAGGTGGCACCACATGGTTGGTGGAATCCTGGAGCAGGATGAGAGGTCTTCCGATTTCTCAAGAGAAGCCTGAAACACGATTTAAAAAACTAAAAAAAAAAGTCCCTTTGTTTCCTGCACGCGTGCGTTATAGGAATACACAGCGGGCGGCAGGGTCTGGAGAGAGAGGCATTTGGGGTTAGGAGTGCAGGGGGAGGGGCGCCTGGGTGGCACAGCGGTTAAGCGTCTGCCTTTGGCTCAGGGCGTGATCCCAGCGTTATGGGATCAAGCCCCACATCAGGCTCCTCCGCTATGAGCCTGCTTCTTCCTCTCCCACTCCCCCTGCTTGTGTTCCCTCTCT
>NC_048221.1:93178805-93355543 GCF_002007445.2 Ailuropoda melanoleuca
ATTCATTCATTCATTCATTCATTCTGATGTTCTGTGAGAATTGACTTGTCTCTGTGCCAAACATATTCAAGAAATGCCACAAGACTCTGAGTTATCAGTTACAAAGAAGATATCCAGGCTATCAACCCTCCTGGTTCGAAGGAGTTGGGGGACTCTCTGGGGTGGGGTTTCACAGGCAGATGAATTGAGGTGGGCCCTGAAGTGTGTGTAGATAATGCGGAAAACTCCATGAGTCAACTGCCTACCAGTTAGCCCCCCTTCTTTCTTGCTGCTGTGGTGTGATTTGTTCACCTCTATGCCCAGTGAGGCTGTTTCTGACTTCGTTAAGGTCACTTTTAGTTGGGTCTTCAGTTATTAGGAGCCCAAAGTACTGTGCAGGTGGGCTGTAGCCCAGTGCAAGTGGGATGGCTCTTTCCTGGCTTGGAGTCATGGGGTCACAGGAGGTGCCATTTGTTTCTCTGAGTTTCCCAAGGTCGAGCCTGCAGACTGGCCTGAGGGAGAAGACGAGGGTCAGGAGCTGGCACATGGGTCAGGGAGCTTCTTTTTCATTCTTATCTTAAGCCAGAGAGTGCCCAGCACATCCAGAAGTCAGGAGCACCCAGGCTGGGAAGGCATCTTGGCCATCCTCTAGGTCAGAGGTCAGGCAGGTGATGTAAATGAATGAAACAGATTTGTGTTTGCATAATAAACATGTAGGAATAGCCTTCATTTTATGAAGAAAAGTGCTCTCTAGAATTTGTCCTGATGCAGACGGACCTCTTGGTTGACTGTTCATTTTTCTTGTGGGGATGGAAAAGAAAAACAGTTCTATCCTGAAAAATAAACTACCTAACACTCAGCTTCCAGGCTGCAGGGACAATAGGCTGTACGGGGAATGGGAGCTGGGCACGGAATGACCACAGGTGGCACCACATGGTTGGTGGAATCCTGGAGCAGGATGAGAGGTCTTCCGATTTCTCAAGAGAAGCCTGAAACACGATTTAAAAAACTAAAAAAAAAAGTCCCTTTGTTTCCTGCACGCGTGCGTTATAGGAATACACAGCGGGCGGCAGGGTCTGGAGAGAGAGGCATTTGGGGTTAGGAGTGCAGGGGGAGGGGCGCCTGGGTGGCACAGCGGTTAAGCGTCTGCCTTTGGCTCAGGGCGTGATCCCAGCGTTATGGGATCAAGCCCCACATCAGGCTCCTCCGCTATGAGCCTGCTTCTTCCTCTCCCACTCCCCCTGCTTGTGTTCCCTCTCTTACTGGCTGTCTCTGTCTCTGTCGAATAAATAAAAATAAAATCTTTAAAGGAGTGCAGGGGGAGTGGGGTGAAGACACAGGGAGATGGAGCCAGGAGCAGGGGCTTTTGAGGGACAGAAGCTGAGTTCTGGTCTAGGTGAGAAACAAGCAAACGAGATCAAAAAGCACATTATCGATGCAGAAAAGCATAAAGAAGAAAATGAAAGTCATAATCCTGCTATACAAAAATTAAGAACGTGAAACTAAGAAAACAGTCCCGGGGTACCTGGGTGGCTCAGCTGGTTAAGCGTGGGACGCTGGGTTTTGGCTCAGGTCATGCTCTCAGGGTCGTGAGACCAAGCCCCACACTGGGCTCTGTGCTCAGCATGGAGTCGGCCTGACATTCTCTCTCTCCCTCTGCCCCTGCATCCCTGCCCCAACGCACACATTCTCTCTCTCTAAAAAACAAAACAAAATCCCATTTATAATTGTTGCACCAAAATCAATAAAATATCTAGGAATAAACTTCACTACAGAAAAAGCCCTAATTTTTTTTTAAAGATCTTATTTTTTGACAGACAGAGAGACAGCCAGTGAGAGGGAACACAAGCAGGGGAAGTGGGAGAGGAAGAAGCAGGCTCCCAGTGGAGCAGGGCCCGATGCGGGGCTCGATCCCAGGACCCTGGGATCACGCCCTGAGCCGAAGGCAGACGCTTAACGACTGAGCCACCCAGGCCCCCGAAAAGCCCTAATTTTTAACATTTTTCCTTATGGTCTTCTTTTTTCCTCTTACAGTCAGTCATCTTTCCTGATGTTAGATTATAATCATTTCCCCCTCACAATTACAGTCTCTGCAATCTTACTTTTGAACAGCGATATCTCAGCGCAGTGCGGGGGGCAATGGCTCATATTCAAATTCTGTCAGAATAAAACTGGTTGCTCTGTCCGCTCACTGAAGTGTCACCTGTCAGGCTACGGTGGTAGAAGGGTTGAAGGCTGTGCCTGGGCAGCGGCTGGTGTGTAGGAAAGGATGAAAACTAGCAGAGAGAGAAATCTAGGCAGGGAGAGGGGCAAGGCTGAGCCAGTCACTGCAGATCTTTAAGTGGAGCTAAATCATGCCCCGAGTGTGAATCCCTTTAGGAACGTTTAATGACATAAACTGCGTGTGTATAAGCCACACATGCTCCTGGGCTCCTCAGGGGCTCCAGGAGTGGGCATTCGCCTCCTGCTGCTATTTCTCTCAGATGGCAGAGCTAGGAGCAGAAGAAAGGGTACAGCAAATCAGTGTCCAGTCTGGAAGGATGACTCCAAGTGCTGGCTAAGGAGCCATTTCTAACAGTTAGGGCTGCGAGCCTCCCCCAGCTGTCCCCTCTGGGGCAGGTGCCCCTGGGGCCTGCTGGAGGAGAGGGGGCCAAGTGAGGAGGGCCTGCCGAGTCCCTCAGGAATGAGGCTGTCACGTGCCCTCTGAGTCTCATCTTTGTGTCTGTCACCTCTCACTGCCCTCTGGTTTGGGGTGGGGGGCCCCGGCAGACACACTATACCTGCTTTGTGACTACGTGTGTCTCCCCGAGGGTGTGTTCCTGGTGTCTTGTGCAATGACGGCGGAGTCGCGGGGCACACGTCTGAATGCATTTCCCAGGCAGCTGGCGTGATGAAACCGGGCTGGCCCAGCTCCCCTGTGAACGCTTGGCTCCCCTCATCTCTACTGTGTTCCCTGAGCAGACACCTGACATGGTAGTGGGAACTGGTTTCAGAGAGTGTTCACAACACACCCCTGTAGAGTGAGATTTTGCTTGTGTGTATGTAGCACGATTCCCAGGGATCAATGAGGGGGAAACCAACAAAACAAACAGATGTGTAATGTAGATTGTTCGTATCACTAATAATAATATGATAGCTATTTGCTGAGTATTTGCTATGTGCCAGGCTTTGGGCTAAGAGCTTTTACGCATTAACTCATACATTGTAGCCTCACAAAACCTCCCTGAGTTAGGTACAATTAATATCCTCATTAAAAAAAAAAATTGTTCTGGGGCACCTGGCTGGCTCAGTTGGTTAAGTGTCCGACTCTTGATTTCGGCTCAGGTCATGATCTCAGGGTTGTGAGATCGAGCCCTGCCTTGGGCTCTGTGCTCCGCAGGGAGTCTGCTCTCTCCCTCTCCTTCTCTCTCTGCCCCTTCCTCTCCCCCTTCACTTACCCCCCTTCCCACCCCTGCACGCTCTTTCTCTCTCTCAAATAAATACATCTTAAAAACTTTTCTGAGTTTTTTAATTAAAAGTTTATAAATTAAAAAAATTTATTATTGAAGTGTAGTTGACATACAATGTTATATTAGTTTCAGGAGCACAACATAGTGACTCGATAATTCTATACCTTACACAATCCGCACCAAGGTAAGTTACTCACCATCTGTCTCCCTGCACCATTATTACAGTATTATTAACTGTATCCCCTATGCCATACTTTTTCATCTCTGTCACTTATTTATTTTATGACTGGAAGTTTGTGCAAAAATAGGTGAAGACGATTAAGAGGTACAAGCTTCCAGTTATAATACCCTCATTTTAATAATGAGGAAACTGAGAGCCAGGGAAGATAAGTAATCTGCCCAAAGTCCACAGTCGTGGGGCCCGGACTTAAAGACATGCCCAGGCACCTGACCATGAAAACATGTTCATAGGAATTAACTGTAAAATAAAGAAAATATTGAACTTACATCGCTTATATTGTTTTATTTATCACTGTCTTATAATAAGTTTTCAGGCTGTAAGTTTAAAGGAGAAAAGGAAGACTTTCCTGAGCAAGACAGGAAACCCAGTACATTGGCAGATTTGAGGATTTGCAGAAGTCATGTTTGTGACTCATTCAACATACACAGAAAACGAGCCAAAAAAAATTGCATGTAATTGACTTAGATGATGCCCCTTTTCTGAGTGCAAAATTTGGAAGACAGCTTGTACTTGGCTGGAAACTTTGTCTAAAATGCACACAGATAATCAATGGCAGTGTGGATTCTAAGAATAGCAGAGAAGAAAACCTGATTCAGATGGAAGAACTGCTAAAGCTTTGGGGTCATTACAATTTGCAAACCCACGAAAGCAAACTGAATTTGCTCCAGAAACTGGAAAAAGCAGCTCACAAAAAAGGCAACAGCTGGTTCTGAGAAGTAAGCGATACCAGCCAAGAGTAAGGTCTGTGATCACCAGGGTCTCCTGATTTTCAGTGGAATGGACTTGGTGACTGCCTCGATGAAGACCGTGTAGGATGTTTCCATGCTTGTCCTGCCTGGGGTTCCACCAAATGTGGAGCTCAATGCTGCTGAGACCTCAAGCCACTATAAGAGCAAATTGAAATCAAAGGAGGAGAAATCATTCATAGCAAACATGCTGGATAATTTGTGGTATCAAATTACGGGATCTTTAAAGATCTCTTCTCTATTTCTTTTTTTAAAGATTTTATTTCTTTATTTTAGAGAGCAAGAGATGGAGGGGAGGGGAAGAGGGAGAGGGAGAGACTCCCCACTGACTGCAAGCCCGGTGCGGGGCTCCATCCCACCACCTCAAGATCACGACCTGAGCTGAAACCAAGAGTCGGACGCCCAACTGACAGAGCCACCCAGGTGCCCCGAAAGTCCCTTCTGTATTTCTAAAACTGTCATTCTAAGATGCATTTTAAAGTTGCCTGCCAAGGGCGCCTGGGTGGCACAGCGGTTAAGCGTCTGCCTTCAGCTCAGGGCGTGATCCCGGGTGTTCTGGGATCNTGGGATCGAGCCCCACGTCAGGCTCCTCCTCTATGAGCCTGCTTCTTCCTCTCCCACTCCCCCTGCTTGTGTTCCCTCTCTCGCTAGCTGTCTCTATCTCTGTTGAATAAATAAATAAAATCTTTTTTTTTTTAAAGATAAATAAAATCTTTTTTTTAAAGATAAATAAAATCTTTTTTTTTTTAAAGATAAATAAANGTGTTCCCTCTCTCGCTGGCTGTCTCTATCTCTGTTGAATAAATAAATACAATCTTAAAAAAAAAAATAAAGTTGCCTGCCAAATGATGAAAATTCGAAAACCACCTCAACACGTACTCAGTGAGCACTAATGTTGCATTTAGGGGGCATTAAGATTCATTATCCAGGGTACATTTAAATGGGCCATTACTCAGCAGTCAGACTGAAGCCTGTCTGGGTCAATGTCAACAAATAGGTAAAGGCGGTCCTCGATCAGCACCGTTCAAATGTCAGTTACTACGAACACCCTGCTAGCTCGTTGGTCCACAGATCATTATGTTAACAGACGTGCTTCGCGATCAGTGAACAATCACGGTACTTCTCTCAAATTCTGCTAATGACTGGTTACTGCACATCCCTCATTCACTTTGCTCAGAGATAGCAAAGCATGGGTGTGTTGTCTCCTTGTCACCCATGTGACATCTTACAAGATGGATCTTCTAAAGAACTGGCCAACAAAGATGAAAGTTCGGTGAAGAAATGAAAAATGTTAATGCTAGAAGTGAGATTTGAATTGAACGTAAATGGAGCTGTAGAAGAAATCACTGATGGGAACGTTGACGCTGCTGTTATTCCAGAGTCGAAACACGCAGCTAGAGGAAACTTGTGAAGGCAAACAACCTAAATGGGGAAACTGGTTGTGATGAAAAGGATGAATACGGTCCAAAGGAAGTGACGGTAAAAAAAAAAAATTCACGGTAAAAGGAAATTGCAGAGTGATTTTACAACTTTGAAAGCCCAGCTGATAAAATGGCAGAAGCGGATCCAAACTTAGAGTCTGACAATTTGCAATGGCAGAGAAAACATGCTTGCTCAGTATGATAAGGCACCAAAAAGGCAAGTACTGTTCAAACTACTCCCAATTAGTTGTTTACAATGAAATAACACAAATTCTCACTGTTTCTAATGTTTTAAATTACAGTGTACTAAAATACTTTTTACAGTTTTTCATTTTATTTTACACTGATAACTGACGGTAAGAATTTTTAATGTTTTGACAGATTTTTAAAGGGCACAGAACAATCATTTTCCCCATCGGTTATTAAGATTGCTTTGAATGGCCCTTTTTATGGTCCGACACTACTGTATAAGGCAAGGACTGTCTGTAGCTGGGGACGGTGACTACTTCGGGGGAAATTAATTTTGATAAAACTAGGTGGTTGAGCATTAAACTATTTTGGAAACAATCTACATATCTAAGTGCTAAAATATTTCTTCCCCCTACTTTCCCACACACACAAAAAAAGTTTTATATTGTATTTGTTCATTATGCCTATTCAGGAGACCAGACTTCTAGTGAGCAGGCAGAATGTTAACAGAGAAAATTATATCTAATTTAGAGTACTCTGTAATGAAAGCTGAGTTTGAGGAAAATAAAAAGACAGGAAATCCAGAACCAATTAAGAAGAAAGTAGACAAAATCGACTACATATATAACAGTTTTTTAAACATGGCAGAAGACACCATAAATAAAGTCAAAAGACAACAAATATATTGGGAAAGTATTTGTAATACAAATGACAGAAAAATAGTTAATAGCACACAAAAAGATTGTACAGGTTATAAGGAAAAGAAAATCCAATTAAAAACGAATAAAAATTTTGAATAATAATTCAGAGAAGAGGAAATCCAAATAGCCAATTATCATATGACAAGATGCTCAATCTTATTGTGAGGAAAATGCAAATTAAAACATCATTGGCATACTTTTTCATATATCAGACCAGTAAAAGTGCAGAAGTTTTCACATATGGGGTTGATAAGGATGCAGAAAATGAACACTCACTCTATGAAAGAACTGTGAATTATTACAATTTATTTCGAAACTGTCCTGACAATACCTATTAAAATAAAATATACACTATGGTAGACACTGTTAGTTGCCTACCCAACATCCACAGCTTTTTTCTTCCTTTCCAATAGAATCGTAATTTTGTTTATGAAAGGATGGTGATAAACTGTAATTGATTTAAACCATCAGGACAATACTGTTCTTTTCCAGTTACTCAATTTCCCAGTCTAGCAGTAGTCATTTAACCCACTTCTGGTCAAGAAAATGTAAAGGAAAGAGTGCTGACAGATCTCTGGGAAGGCTTTGCTTTGCTTTGCTTTGCTTATGTAAGACACAAAGGTGGGTGTTACAACCTTTCCCCCTTTACCTTGAATATAAACATGATTGATGCCTGGAGTTGTGGCAGTCATTTTGTAACCATGAGGAAGCAAGTGTGAGGACAAAATGCTAGCTAACAAGCTTAGAATAGCAGAACAAAAAAACATATGAAAGCTTGGATTCTTCAACCAATACCCATTACTACTTACCTCCAGACCTTTGTTATGTGAGAAAAACAAACCCTTGTTTGTTTAAGTCTCTGTTAGTTGGTTTCCATTATTGATCGCCTCATATACCTCTAATTGGACACATACATTCCCTTTGACTCAGCCATTTCTGTATGTGACTCCACCCTGGAGAAACGAAAGTACCAGTATGTAGAGATTTATGTAGAATTTATGCACAATACTGTTTTTGGAAGCAAAGAACTGAGAACAAATGGAATGTCTATCAGTAGCCAGATGGCTAAATAAAATGTAGTCTATCCATACAATAAATTGTTATACAACCATTAGAAAGAATGATCTAAGTCTATTGAACTTGAGGGATGTTCATGATGAATTATTAGGTAAAAAGAGCAAACTGAATAGTTAACATTTATAGTGCAATCCATTATTTGTGGAAAAGATCTCCATATGTGTGTAAATGTTTGTATAATTATACACAAGCATAGGAAAAAGGGATAAAAAATGCCTGCAGGAATGAGGGGAGAAACACATTTGAATGAAATAAGGCTGGTAGAAGAAAATAATCTGCCTTAAATATTTTAAAAAAAGATTTTATTTTAGAAAGAGTGAGAGAGAGCGAGAGAGTGCACACACACACACCTGCATGCATGAGCATGAGCGTGAGCAGGAGGAGGGGTAGAGGGAGACTGAGAGAGAGAGAGAGAGAGAGAGAGAGAGAATCCCAAGCAGATTCTGTGCTGAGCATGGAGGCCGACCCGGGGCTCGATCTCATGACCCTGAGATCATGACCTGAGCCGAAATTCAGAGTTGGTCACCCAACCAACTAAGACACCCAGGTGCCCCAATCTGCCTTAAATATTATCAAACTTGTTTTTTATTGAACTATGAAGAGAAGCATCTAATGCAGCATAAATATGCATGGTACTGGCAATTATGTTTTAAATATGGAGCTGAATAGAAGAAAAGAATTTTTAAACACACAAAACATAAATTTTATTATATAATAATTTTTTAAATAGACTATTTTTTTACACTTTTTCAAAGTTTTTTTTTTTAATTCCAGTATAGCTAACATACAGTGTTATATTAATTTCGGGTGTACAATACAGTGATTCCACAATTGCATACATTATTCAGTGCTCATCACAAGTGCCCTCCTTGATCCCCATCACCCATTTCACCCATCCCCTCGCACACCTCTCCTCTGACAACCATCAGTTTGTTCTCTAAAGAGTCTATTTTTTGGTTTGTCTCTTTTTCTTTATTCATTTGTTTTGTTTCTTAAGTTCCACATATAAGTGAAATCATATGGTATTTGTCTTTCTCTGACTTACTTCGCTTAGCATAATATTCTCTAGCTCCACCCATGTTGTTGCAAATGGCAAGATTTCATCCTTTCTTATGGCTCAGTAATATTCCATGGTACATGTATACCATCTCTGCTTTATCCATTCATCAATCGATGGACACTTGGGCTGCTTCCATAATTTGGCTACTGTAAATAATGCTGCAATAAACACAGGGGTGCATAGATCTTTTCAAATTAGCATTTTCATATTCTTTGGGTAAATACCCAGTAGTAGAATTACTGGATCATAGGATAGTCCTATTTTCAACTTTTTGAGGAACCTCCATATTGCTTTCCAGAGTGGCTGTGCCAGCTTGCACTCCCACCAACAGTGCATGAGGGTTCCTTTCCTCCCCATCCTTACCAACACTGTTGTTTCTTGCATTTTTGATTTTAGCCATTCTGACAGTTATGAGGTGATATCTCATTGTGGTTTTGATTTGCATTCCCCTGATGATGAGTGAGGTTGAGCGTCCTTCATGTGTCTGTTGGCCATCTGGATGTTCTTCTTTGGAGAAATCTCTGTCCTTCTCGTCTTCTGCCCATTTTTTAAATTGGGTTATATGTTTTTTGGGTTTTGAGTTGCATAAACTGAATAGAAGAAAATTTTAAAATTACACATTTTTGTTTTCTCATAGTTTCTTACGCCCTTTTTTAGAGAACATGAATTCCAATTTTATTTCCTTCTGTACCAAGAATTCAAAGATAGGTCTGATTTTTCCATCTAATGATGTGACGGCAGAATTTAGTTCTGAATCTTGTACCTGGTGGTGATAGTTTTCAGAATGAAAAATATCTGTTAACAGCTTACTCCTAAACAGAAACACCGTGTTTGCACAATTAAAAAAAGGAATTAGGGTGACTATCACAGGAAGACTTGTAGAGGTCTGGTGTACCAATGTCTTGGTTTTCAGGGCCAGATCTTAAAAACTCTTCATAGTTCTTTATACCACCAGTGTTAATTAAGAAAGACAACTGAGTAATGCTAATTCATTTTCACAACTTTAATGACAAGGGCTCATTTACGGAATCCAATCTTCACCTCCTCAAATTAGAGTGAACTTCAGATCATCACTTTCATTACTAGAAAACTGATTTTTGTGTAGAAAAATGAGCCAGGTTATTTCTTATCAAGTACGTTTCCCAAAGACATTTGAGACCATGTGGATGGGTCTTGAGAGAATTATGCTAAATGAAATAAGTCACACAGAGAAAGATAAATACTATACGATTTCACTTCTATATGAAATCTAAAAAAGCTGAACTCAGAGCAACAGAGTGGAACGGTGGTTGCAAGGAGCTGGGGGTGGGGGAGATGGGAGATGTTGGTCAAAGGGTACAAACATCCAGTTATAAGAGGAGTAAGTCCTGGGGATCCGATGTACAACAGGGTGACTATAGTTAACAATACTGTATCATACACGTAAAAGTTACTGATAGGTGAGATCGTCAATGTTCTTACTACGCACACAAAGATGGCCATTATGTGAGAGGACGGAGGTATAACGACCTTCGTTGTGGTAATCATTCTGCAGTAAATACATGTATCAAATTACCACACTGTACACTTTCAACTTACATAATGTTATAGGTCAATTATACCCCAATAAAGCTGTGGAAGGAAAAAGAGGAAAACAAACATTCCTGTCAGATCTACAGGGACTGTGACAAAGTTCTTGGTAAACCACTGGTCAGAACATGTAATGCATTCTTGCCGAGAAGCAAAGCTTCTCAGGGCAGATAGGGAAGCAGGAAGGGTCCCCACGACCTTTTGACCTGTGAGGTGTCTGACCTTAGCAGTCAATGCCAAGTGTCTTCATCTCATCCCCCGGCCCCGCAGGACCCAGGGGTCCCATAGGACATTGCTCCCCTGCCTCCAGGGACATTCCTGAGTCCATCAATATAGCCGATGATTTTGTTACACAAAATGTTACTGTGTTACCTTCCGTGCCTCAGGCATCAGGCTACATACTTGGCTATAAAGACAGAGAGGACAGAGGTTCTTGACCTTGAGGAGCTCATGACCTGGGGCACAGGACAACTTGGGGAGCACTTGTCACCAGAGGTGGCGGCAGTGGGCTATGTAACAGAAGGGCATATAATGTCAGGCCTCTGTACGGGGGCTCCGGGCAGGTCTCAGAGAGAAAGTGAGGTGTGAGCCTTCTGTTCTAGAAGGAACAGAAGTGTGCTCTGACAGAGCAGCAGAAAACAGGCGTTTCCAGCAAAGAGAGCTGTGCCGGCAGAGAGGCGTGAAAAGGCCTGGCAGAGCGGGAGCCCAGCAAACAGCTTGCGAGTGGAGGCAGCAGACGGATGGTGACCCGCAGACAGATTTTGGTGGGGCCACAGCGTGCTTTATACATTTGAGCCGCATTTAGAAATGGAGATATTTTATGAAAAAGTCCAGATTTCCTGCTTCTCTTGGGGAAAAAAAAAAAAAGGAAAATCTGGCTACCGTGCTGCAGATCCAGGAGGAACTGGAAGGGCGGCGTGGCGCCCCCTTCTGAAGAGGTCTGGGCACTCCAGCTCCTCACAAG
Source organism: Ailuropoda melanoleuca (assembly GCF_002007445.2). Taxonomy (NCBI): domain Eukaryota; kingdom Metazoa; phylum Chordata; class Mammalia; order Carnivora; family Ursidae; genus Ailuropoda; species Ailuropoda melanoleuca. Next base: position 93,190,202 of record NC_048221.1, read on the forward strand.
GGCCGCCTGCCTCCCCAGATTCCCAGACTTGGGCATTCACGCTTCCACCAAGCAGTCCCACTCATTTCGATTACCAGCTTCACTCCTAGAAGCATTTGAATTTCTTGCCTCTGGTTAAACATTCTTAGAAATTAAAGAGCAAGCAGGGGGATTGGCAGAGTGTTCGTGGAGAGCCATCACCAGCCCCTGGGCTGAAGGGACGAGGGAAGGAAGTGGGGTGAATGAAGTGTGGTGAGGGCCCAGTCCTGGGGTGATTCCTGTGGAGCATGGAGGGAGTGGGGATGAAACACCTCAGTTCCACCCTGGGGCCTCCTAGTGGCATATCGGAAGCCATGGGGCTGAGAGGGCCCTGGGCAGGCTGTCCACAGGGGCATGGGGTGGACAGTGGATCTGAGAGGGCAAATCACCAGCACACCTAGGCACTTAGGGATAGAGAGACCCAGGAAAGGCCCTCTCCTGAGAGTCATTTGGGCTGTGGTCCCTCTATGGGGACCCTCCTAAGGATGGTCAAGCCACAGGCTCAAATGCCAGCAGGTGGGAGAGAAGGGGTTGGGCAGGGCCTGAGATGCCCCTTCCATTACCGGGAAGCCCTGGGAGGCCACAAGATCCATAGCAGGACAAGGGGAGGATAGAGGCTCAAGTCTGGGCACACAGACTGTACCAGAAGGGGGCTGTGGGAAGTGGATGCTTAAAGTGCTGGCAGCCCATGGACCCTTGGAGGGGAGGCAGTGGTTAGAATGCTGGAGGTGGACTGGATCCCAGAGGTTTTCCAGCACATGTTCTAGTCCACCAGGGGACCCTCTGTGCCCTGGTGGCGACCCAGCCTCTGCTCGATGGCTTTGGTGTTAGGGAATCCCCTAGGCCAGGAGGAGGCTCTGGCTATGAAAAAGACCATCTCTTGAGCAGAATTTTGCCTCTGGCTCTACTCCTTGAGGCCACACTGCACAACATTCTATGTCCAAGGACAGTTTCCTCACTCAGAGGGTCCTTCGCTTCTAAAGGTCATAAACCGGGAACATGACCCTCTGATTATGGTGCTATTTGCCACTGGCTCTCTGGAAAGATTTCTCATGACACGTCCCTCTCCCCATGCCTTCTACCTTGAACTACAGGTCGGCAGAGGATAAGAGTAGAGCCTCCCTTGAACTGGACAATGTATTAGAGGCATTTAGGATTGCACTAGATTTTTTATTCCAAAAATCCGGCTGAGCAAGTGGGAATTTGTAAACTTTATCTCACCAGCTCCCTCAGCTAAAGAGGCTGGAGCTAGATAGACAGGCACTGGGGGCACAGGAACACCCCAGGGTAGCACTGCCAGCAAGAAGCAGACCTGCAACCAGCCCGGGTCTTCGCCCCCGGGGCCTCCTTCTACCACGGGGTCCAGAAGCTGTGCGCTCTGGTTCACTCTGCTGTGGGGTCACCTTTGAGACCAAAGGCAGGTGGGAGAGTCCCGCGCTTCCTCTGTTCTGATGGGACAGGGTTGAAATGATGCTGGCTCTGCCCAGCACAGCCCTTGGGGGAGATCACGTTTCCAGACCTGAGGATTCCCTTTCTGGAACATGCAGGGCAGCCCAGCTCCAACGCAGTGGAGCTGTTCCTTTGTCCCGCTCTCAAGCACTGCCCTGACCTCCCAGGAGGGGCTCCCCTGCAGGACTGGGACGTGGCCCGGAGGACTTCACACCACGGGGCAGCCTCTGGCCCTAAGGCAGCGGCACAGCTGCTCACCAGGGCCTGAAGCTTCCACTGGACTAAGTATCCCTGGAGAGAGGCTTTGCTTTGCTTTTTCTTTCTCTCTCCTGTTTCCCTTTTGGCATAAATGTCACCATGTTTTTATTCCCAGTTGCAAAATTTGGTTCCTGAAAAGCCGTCGCCCACTTGTGCATGACCTCAAGGGCTAGCCACGTGATACTTCCTACAGGCTCCGGATCTCATAGTTTTCTCACTTCTCTGCCCTGGATGATCCCACCTGAAAGGAGGTCCGAGACGCCATGCTTCCCTAGGGGCTACCGCCTTCTGGATCTATGGGGTCCAGAAGCATGGACGGGGTGGGGGTCGGAATGCCCCGGGTGGGGACCAGGCACTCGCAGCTCCAGCCAGCACACCTCTCCTATGCCACCTGCTCTCCGGGGTGTGGTGTGTTCAGAAGGCACTAGGGATTGGATTAGACTCTCCAGGAGAGATTTTAAAGATGCCAAGCCCCACCCCGACAGATTCTATAGTTTGATTGATTGGGGGTGGGAGACGCTAGCTTCGTGGAAAAGGCATTGCTAGCCCCAGGTTGTGTGCCCACGAACACATCACTGTTTCTGAAGGTGAAAGGCTGGGACAGAAACCTCAGGGCCTGCCGGGGTATCAAGTGCAGAGAGCAAATGAGAAAGAGCGAGTTTCAGAAGATGGAGGAGGGAATGCTGGGCTGGAATTCCTGGGGGCTATTGGGCAAAGAGCTCGGGGTTGGCAGGAGGCAAGGCAAGGTCACACACATCCCAAAATAGGGCGAGGTAGGAGGCTGGGCACGAAGAGACTAGGCAGAATGGGGTCTGAGGTTTGGGCCAACAGCATCCAAAAAGACTAGCCCCATCAGTCCAGATCATGGATTCAAGCTGGCAACCACAAGTCACCTGGATAAATGAGGGAAGATTGGCCTGGCTTGACTCAAAGTTTATCGGCGCTGTTTCCTGGGGGGAGTCCTGCCTGCAACACCCTGGACAGTCCAGGGCAGCTGGCTAGAACCAGGGGCGGCCACCCGATACCGGCTCTGGCAGAGGGGGGCCTGGCAGGAGGGCTTGGAAATCATGGAGAAGGAGCTGGACAAGAAGAAAATCCCATGGGTTAGAAACAAGGCCTGGAGAGGTCCCTGGTGGCGGAATAGGGTCAAAGGGCGGGAGGGAACACCGAGTATAGGTGTCTCCCTCCCTCTCCCAAGAGGCGGGTAAAGGCCCTGCTGAGGGGCAGCTACCAGGCCAGCGCACCTGGGACAAGGAGTTGCCTAGGTTTTCGTCTTCCTGCAGATCAGGCAGATCCGAAGCCCTCCGGGGCCTGGACAACAGGCTCTCCAGGCTCGCCCTTGCTTCCGAAGCTGAGCATCCCTTGGGACCAAGATCTCTCGCTGTTCCGCCACTGTTTTGCTGTGTCGTCTGCATGAGCTCCTCCGAGGTGGCACACGTGAGGTCCACACGTGGGTTAGAAACGCAGGGGGCTTAACCAGGGGATTCAAGCACAGCGAGGCTTGTAAGAACTGGGCTGACAGTTGTAGCAAGCTCCTTACAGTGAGAAACTGGACAGTGGGGAACGGGTGACTGAGGGTGGAGTGGGGGGGGGGGACAGTCCTGTTTTTTTTCCTTCAACTAGCTGAGAAATTCCAAATAAATGCAGGCCTTAAGTCACGACCGTATGTTCTGCTGGCCATTAACTCTGAACACCGAAGGGGTAAACTGCATTGCTTCACTTGCTCTGCAAGGCCTCTCTAAAGCTTTTCCTAAAAACTGTGTCCCCATACTGACTTGCCCTTCGCTGAGTCTGAGACTACAGTGGTTCTCAAACTTGAGCATGTATTGGAAGCACCCAGAAGGTGGAGGCAGCATGGGACACCTCTGGAGTAGAACAGGTCTGGGATGGGGCCTAAAAATTCACATTCCTGAGAAGGTCCCAGGTGATGCTGATGCTGCCGGTGTGGGGAGCACCCCCGGAGAACCACGGCTGTTCACACACGCTCTCTATCATACAATTTAGGCCTTCTTGCATCTTGTCTGCAATTGGTCCAGAATTAGTTTTTACACGTCAATCTCTCAGCCAGATCTCAATTCCTTCACGGGCAGGGACTGTGTGTTTTATATTTTCCTCTGCATCGTTTAGCCTATTGTCAGACACATGGTGGATGAACGACTAATACACTGGGAACTCCGGAGGATTCGGTTTCTTCAAGCAGACAGGGATCAACTCCGGTTAATTTTAGGATTCCCACATTTTGCAAAAGAGCATCTAATTTTTCCTCATCACTCACATGTGTGGAGAAAATTCTTAATTTGCTTTTCAGCAACATGCCAATCTCATGAAAGAAAAGCTCCAGTCTTGATTTAGGAAAAAAAAAAAAGAGTTCATTCCTTCATCCTTTTAAACAAGGTACAGTACAACTGGACAACAATGCACATGACTGAAAAACACAGCTGCATTTTATATTGCTCACTACTCTTTAAATAAGTATAATGCAGATATTAAGGAAAAGAACTGCTAATCACATTAACACGTTACAGAAATCAAAATTAACTTATCACACAAAATAAATTAAAACATTAAATATTAACCTTTTCAGTGCAACATATACAGAAGTCAGAGTAACAAGTTCTAAAAAAAAAAAAAAAGCATCTGGTTTGTTATAATAAAGATAATGAAAAGCTGAATACTTCAGTAAGTTACTGCCCTAGGAAGAGAGGCTGCTTTTCAGTACCGCATGTATGTTCACCACGATCTTTCAGAGAGCCTGATAAAATCAGCGGCTGGAGAGGACAGGTCTTATGTTCCAACATTGAGAACAAGCATTATGTGTTCGTCTTGCTTCTGCAATGTCCCCTTTGGTGCCGGGCTTTGGAATCCTCCCCCTTCCTTGGCTGAGCAGGTCAGGAGAAACCAAAGCTCAGATGCTATGGGCGGGCAGGGTTTCCTGAGTAGTGCTGGAATCTTGTCGATCCATTTCTGCCAAAATTGCCTGGAAAAGCAACTCATGGCCCAGGCACACTGAGACAACCCGGCCTGGAAGATCTGTGAAGATGCCAGCCACTCTTCCCCACCTGCAGAGCAGTTTCCCAGGAAGCTCTAGAACCACACCTCCTCCCACCTCCGCAAGCACTGGTGGCGGAGTGTCAAGCCTACTTCCTCCTTTCTTAGGAAAACAGACTCTGGGACACTGTGCCCACCTCCTCTGCTGGGACACGCTGGCCAAGATCATATCCTGCTTGAGTCCGTGTGTGTCAGGAGCATCTTCCAGACCAGGGTTGGCTGCTGTCATCTTTCCATCTAGGAGAAAAGGTGTCCGGCCAGTATGCTTAGAGGCGTCACAGCCTGTCAAGCGGTGGGAGAACCTGGGCTCCATAAAATATTTGCAAGCACCCCCTCCCTTTTTTTAATGGGGGCTTTTCATTTCTCCTGAGATAGACATTGGAAGCAGCTCTGCTCCCTGTTCCCAGGTGTGCGGCTGCTGGCCGGGAAAGGCCTCTGGAACAAATCCCTAGTCATAATCCTTGGCTTTCTAGAGGCCAAGGAAACACAGGGAATCTGCAAAGATGGATTCGAAGATGCATTTTTAAACCTCAAAAGGTTTAAAGCTAACTCAAAACGTACCAACACCATGAAATGGCCCAGGAATCCAATGCTTGTTGGCCATCTGAACTTTTAAAGAGAAATCACCAAAGAGGCAAGGCTCTCCTATCCTGGGCATGGACAAAGGTCCGTCCAGGCCTGTCTTCACCCAGCATCTGCTTCCAGCTCTTTTCAGACCTGCTGGTTTAGCAAGAACTGCTTCCGGAGCCACTCACAGGGAGGCACACGCTGGTTCACTGCACGGTTCACTGCAAGGTTCACGGAAGGATTGCACAGGCTCAAGGAAAGGGCGCTGGCCACTGTATCGTGAGGACCGCAGCATTCACAGAACTAAAGGTGAAGTCCCTGCGGGGAACCGAGAAGGTTCCCATCCTCCTCTCTTTTCATACCTCTGCAAAGGCTCTTGGCCGCCTGGAGACTGAACACGGGTCCTGCCCTCCGTCAGGTGAAGAAAGCCCCACACAACATTTCACATCAGTTCCTAGTCTCTAAAGGCAATCAGACCTCCGCTAGTCTCTCAAAGACTGAGGAAAGATTGTCCTAAAGTAAAAACGTGACCTTAAGTTAAAAACACATGACGCCACTGCCATCGGTCTCTCTCGCCAGACTCTCAGACTTTCAGGAGGGTCTGATGAGAGAGAGGAGTGAACGCGGGGGGGTCTGCAAACCCGCGTCAAGGGGACCGGTCTCTGAGCACGATGTTACAGGTGAGTCTCCGCCCGCATCCCCGCCGCTGCAGGGTGGGCGCAAGAAATGCAGCCAAAGCCTGGGAGCTGCGCCGCGACACGGCGCGCGGGCCAGCTGGGGAGCAGACCCCGTTTCTGCCCCCACTGCACCACGGGCAGCAACATCCCATCAAAGTGCCAAAGCTAAGACACGGGCCACGCAACTGTCTCAACTGTAAGAAATAAAGAGACAATTCATCGAAATGGACAGATCGGGGAAAAAGAATTAGGGGAGGACAAAACAACCTGATAGAAATGTTAAGCCAACTTGACATATTTTAAAGGTCCCTCTTGTGATGGGTGAAGCTCGATGTGCTAATAGGTAGAAATCTCTCATTTTTCAATTATTAGTGAATAAAGAGTTCCCTCGCATAAGGACTTCACGTATTATTTCACTGTCCTTCTGTTCATAATTTTTAATGAACATTCCTAGGGATGAGCTCTCTGCTGTTTAGGTGAGGGAACCAGTGTTTTCCACAGGCAAGCCCAGTGGGTCACATCATACCCAGATGCCCATGAAAACAATTTCTCCTCTCAGGGGAAAGCAAGACCCACCCCGGTGGGGGTGACTTGTTTGAGTTTTTGTTAATAAAACCAGCATCCTGAATGGAAAAGGGGAAAAACAAAACAAAACAAAACCCACGAGGATATTTCTCCTAATGCTAGAAAATAAATAGGAAAGTTAAATTTCTCCTTTTAAACATAAAGCCACAAATCAACCAAGCAACAACATGGAAAGTAAATGACCAGCCCCCCTTTCATGGATGCGGTCCCAAATGCCTGTGGCTGCTTGTGCTCTCTTTCTAAACGTATGTGCTTGGAGGGAGCACCAGGAAGTTAATCCGCTTAATCAGGGAGCAGGGTAGTCCCGTGTCTGTTCCGGGTCGGTGCACGCACAGGCACTCTCTTCCTCTCTCCCCCAACAAAGCTACCAATCTCTGCTGCTGGACTGGCTACCTTTTCTACTGGAATGTATCGGGGGATGTTTCCTTGAGTTGTGTCTTAAATGGCAAGACCCCTGAGCCCCAGTCTTCGCTCTCATCAGCAACTCCTCCTCTGTTTCCATCTCTGCACCCCCGGGGGGCTCTTCCCAAGTCTTAGCTGTCCCAAAGAGGCCAGATGGTGGTAAGCAGTCAGCTAACTTCTCAGCCAGCATTACATACATCAGTAATGTAGAAGTCTGAAAAGGTTTTATGCTTTTTACATTGACTTAAGAGATTAAACACGAAACCATCATCCATCACATAAATAAGAAATTATCTCCAAGGCCGGTGACGGCTTGGGAAGGTCCTCGGCGTCGTGTGTCTGTGGAAGACGTCAGGCTGGTTGAGGGGCTCGTGGACAGAGGACATTCATGGCTCCTCTTACACTTGGCATCTTCATGTAACCAACAGTTATCCTTTTTCCACCTTCTTCTCCAATAAACGGATGAGAAAAAACTCAACTACGGCAATCTCCGGGGCCGGGCAGGATGGATACCGTTGTGGGGAGATGGGCCCATGACAAAGAAACATGGCCCAGCGTCCGTGACTAGCAGAAGACGACAGCACACACATCTGGGCTCCGATGCCGGCAGACGCACGCACCTTAGCTAGGTAAACAGGAAGTCCACCCTTTTGCAATTCTTTTTTTGACCAGTCCTTAAACCGTGGTCCATTGATTTCTTCTCTAGGTCACACCAAATAACCCCAAGCAGACAAAGTTCTCGACAGAGTTGTGAAGGAAGGCCCACAAAAGACGAAAGGCTGCACAGGTGATTGCTGGCAGAGTAGGAGGTCTGTCGGCTCGTCCTGAAGAAGTCCTTTCTTCCTCAGGCTGCCACAGTCTACCTGGCCAAACTCCCTCTGGGCTCTTCAGACCACTGGAAAGAAGGAGAAACAAGTTAAGTGCCACAGGCCAGCCCCCAGCCGTGCTAGGAAAACAAGCTTGGGACAGAAACTTGGAGATGCGTCAGCCAAGGGGACCAGGTTCTCTTGGGCAGTCAGGCCCATGTCCAGATTCCTCCGGGTCAACCTCAGGGGCAGCAGCTTCTGAAATTGTGCTTCTGGAGCCAAAGGCAAGGCTGACAGGAAGTGAAGTGAGTCACAGCCGCAGAGAATGGGGACACACCGTGTTGTGAGGGCCTTCGTTCAACTGGAGGAGAGTCAGGCCAGCCTGCGGTCAGTTCCCCCAGAAGCGGGGGGCTTGGTGGGCAGCTCCTGAGCTGGTCTCGGACTCTGGGGCAGAATGGCTTCCCCTCAGGCCGTCTAAGAATGGACCCATTTGTTTCTCAATGGGTGGGGCTCTGAGGCATCCTCTGTGGCTCCCGGCTCCTGGGAGGGAGGCAGCATGGCCCTAGCTCCCGGCAGCTCCAGAGCCCAGCTCAGCCTGGACATCTTCCTGCCCTGCTCCCTCCCACGCTTCCTCTGGAGGTGGAGAGGTGTGCGCCATCTCAGGGACGGGGCTTCAGCCTCAGTGGCCATCTCTGGAAGGCCAGACCCATCTGAGGCGCAAAGCTAATGTCCTTCCAAATGTGGGCAGAGAAGTAACATTAATAGGAAACTTCCTCTACCTTACACAGCTCTCCTGAGNGAAGGCCAGACCCATCTGAGGCGCAAAGCTAATGTCCTTCCAAATGTGGGCAGAGAAGTAACATTAATAGAAACTTCCTCTACCTTACACAGCTCTCCTGAGGTGCGCACAAATGGCACATAATCTACTATAAACTTTCTTTAAAGATTTAAACTGTTTTTCTCTTGGTTCCAAACAACAGTATAAAAACTTCTTTAGCTCAGTGGATGGTCCCCTGAGGCAGCAGAAGAGAGAGGTGAGGGGGGCCTTCAGAGGCCCTGATTCTCATCCTAGCTCCCCCGTGGACTGATGGTTGGACCCAGCAGACCTTTGGCAGACTCAGTTTACCCTCATCACTCCAAATCCTTCTCCTCTTAAGGCCATTATAAGGACTAATGGATTAGCACCCTCAAGAGCTGCGGGCCTCCGGGCCTCCTAACTGACAGGAACTGCTCATGCACAATTACCAGGCTCCCGAAGAACAGATAAACTGCTCCTGGGCCTTCGGCGCCTCCCAGGGCAGATCGCCAAGAGGTTTAACGGACGCGTCGGAGCTCCAGCTTCCCAGGCACCCTTCTTCCTACCCTCTTCATGCAACCTTGAGCTTCTGGAATCCCAACTGTTAACTAGAGAAGGTCATCCTTGGGGGGTTAGCCTGTGGTGACTGTCTCCTGTCCACTACCTCCTGAAAAGGAACTTCACATTTCTGATGGGCTCTATGGGTCACAAGAGCATGTCAGAAAAACTTGTTGGTGTGTGACTTTCCAGGCCTTGTCTGGATAAAGGAGCCATTTGCCTCCATAAGCCCCAAGCTGGTCATGCTTAGGAGAGGACTCCTGAGATGCAGGTTTGGTCCGACTTCCAGATGCCCAGCATTCTTCATGGATATCAGTGAAAATAGTCATCAAAAATGGTAAGCTTAAAGATCACAGGATCCAAGAGCTAAAAAGTCCTGTGAGACCTGTGGGCCAAATCCCTCATTTCACCGGTGGGAAAGAGGAGGGGACTTTCTCAAGGGAAAGAGGAGGGGACTTTCTCAAGGGAAACAGAATGTACGTCGGTTGTGTGTCTGCAGTTTGCGATACGCTCTACTCGGTCCTTCGTATCAGTACTCATTCAATCTGCACATCTTTTAAACAAGAAAACGGAGGCCCAGAGAGGCCAAACAACTTGTCAAAGGTCACGCAGACCAGTCAAGCTAAAAGAGCTTCCTTCTGAGTAAAACATACCTTAGGGTAAACTAAACCTGACTTGGGAGGTGAAAACCCTCTTCCTGCTTCACAGCCTAAGGATGTCTGCCCTGCCCTGGAGAAGGCAGTGCTTTGCTCCACCCAGCTGTGTCTCCAAAGGGAAAACGGCCCTCCTCGCCGCAGCCCCTTACCTGTTTCTGAGTGGCAGCAAGCGGTCCTTCCCTTCAGCAGGGCACTGGGCTTCTCGTGCCGGCAGATGAGAGCCTGGCACCACTCACAGTGTTTTCGGACCTGGCAGCAGCTGCGGACAGAGAACACGGGCTGGGCAGGAGCCTGGCAGGGGTGCCGGCTAGTGCCTTTGGGCTCTAAACCAGCCTCCCCGTGGAGGCCTCTGGAAGGCTGGCCGCACACAGCAGGGGGCTGAGTGCCTTGCGGCGTGGTGGCTTTTGGGGCAGATGCTGGCCCCCGCAACAAAAGCGCCTGTTGGGCCCTCAAGAACCGGCTCTGTGAGCACAGCTCCTGGCTTGTGGGGCAACCTGGCCACCTACCCCGATGCTTTCTCCACAACACAGCAGGTGGGGAAGTCCATAAATGTAGCAACAGCCTCAGAACAGCTGTCAAAGCTGGGGCAAAGCAGCCACTGTGGGCTGGCAGGGCTGTGAGGGTTTGGGGAGGGGAAGCATGCCTCAGGTACTGCCAGCGGCAAAGCAGGGAACGTGGATGGGCTGAGTGGACCCATGGGAAGAATGAAAGAACAAGTCACGAATCTCCACGCCCTTGAATCTTTCCGTTGACTACCATTCTCTAGCTGTGGCAAACCCAACCTCTTGGCGAACCCGTGTTACCCGGAGCCCTGAAGCATCAAGGTTACGAGTGCTCCTGCCTCCCTCTGTGGGCAGGAATAGACAGTGTGCTGAGTTTGCATGAAAAAAGAACCAAGGAACCCAAAAGAGAGGCAGAGAAGAAAGCACTGAGGAAGACACTGATTATGTAACACTTAGAGCTGTTTCCCATGGGATACCAGGGAGGACTTAGTTTCTACCCGTTTTATCCTTGACACGTGTCTAATCCATGCGTCCACACACTGGGGCTGGGCAGGGTCTTCTGGTAGACACGAGCCCAGAAACAAATGAGAAAACAAGCCTGTTGCTGGACTTCCCTCTAGGAGACTGGTGGCATTTCATGATGCCCACCCCAGCCCCTCTCTCTTGGCACTGTCTTGGGAAGGCTACCGGGGCCCCCAAATCTTTGGGGAGCAGAGCTGAGAAGGAGCCTGAGACCTTCCTGCCCAATACACTTCCGTCCTGGGTGGCCAGAGCAGTCTGTTTCCACATGGTGCCCTCCAGAGTTGCAGAGTCCAAGATCTGGAGGGATCTAGAGGACCTGATTCCAGATCCATCATCAGAGACTGCTCTTCTGCAGTTGGCTAGCAGGGGGCTTATTCCAGTCACTTCCTAGCAAGGAGCATCCCAGGGCTGTGAGACCAAGGCCTCCAGGTCGACTGGCATGGGATAAGCTGGTCCCAACCAACTACGCCACTCAGGAGGGCCCCGTGCTCAGGCAGCCAGCAGCTTGGTTAGGGTAAGCGCTTAGTCTCTGGCTCAGGGATTCTGGACTTGGTCTCTAGCAAGGGTGGGCTGGGAAAAGACAGAGGGGAGGTGGGACTGGCTGCCTCCCTGGGAATGAGAGAGGCCATCCAGGCATCTAGATTGTCCCTGTCTCCAGACAATCTTGCAAAATTAGCTTTTAAATCCCTCTGGAGGTGTTCGCAGGGGCACCCAGTTCTTGCTCCTGAGGCTCTGGGACCCTCCTGGCCACAGAAACAGAGGACTATGGATGTGACGGGTTAGCACACACAGCTAGACGGCCGTGAGAACTGCCCTCATGCGCGGCAGAGACTGGGCTATGTTCCAGCCCGAACAGGGCTGCCTGTCCACCACCTTCTCCAAGACAGGTGGGAGTGGAACACACACTGCTTGAAGAGGAAGGGAAGGCCAGCTCAGTTCAACCTCATCCCTCACCACTTCACATTGGCTTAGGCCAGGAGGAGTGAAACTACGGCCACCGTCAACAGGGTGGGGCTCTAAGGGGCACTCCATCCACTGCTAGGACCAGAGGTGTGTATGTTGCCCCAACAGCAACAAACCAATAAACAAACAGGACAGAGACAGTATCTTGCACATAATTATCTGTCCAAACTCCAGACAACCTCAGAGGGCTACCGTCTGGCTTCCTTCATTGACACACAGATGCTTCTTCCAGCCTTTGCCAGAACGGCCCATCCACTACCGTCTCTATTGTGAGTTAATCTACACTGCGCTGACTGGGAGCCTTTAGCTCTTCTGTGAATTCCTCATGTGTAGCCAATTAGGTATAAATTCTCAGAGGGCTTACTCTGTGAATTAGATGTCTCTCGATATTTCCAGGGACTACATCTGGCCAGGTGCTGTGAAGAGACACTAAGGCGTCTCCCTCTGTGGAACAGTCCAGTCAGGAGATATGGGCAAGCAAATAAGTCCAAGAAAAGGGTCTCTATTGGTCTAGGGCTCAGGAAGGCTTTCTGGAAGATGCAAGATGTGTTCTAGAAGAGGAGGAGGGACAGAGAAGTGGAGAAAGGGGGAAGGGCTGCCATTAGCCCATCCAAATAGCAACCGAGACCTTTTTGGGATTTGCAAAGTGCCTTCGGCAGAGAGGAAACACTTCTGCCACTTGGCAAAGGAAGGTGGGAGCCACTGCGAGTTCACTTGGGAATACCTGCACGTCCCCATCATAACTCCGAAGGCTCCAAACCCAACAGTGGGGAGAGAGCATGCCCCTTTGCTTCTCCACTGGCTTCCAACAGCATACAGACCCACTGTTGGGGACCCTCCCAGGACGCGTTCCCTTGACACGGTGTGGCTTTACCAAAGTTCCTCTCGGCTTTGCTGACACCACTCAGACGCCACAACACTAAAGCACGCCGAGGTGGCCCTGTCTTCTGGGCAAGCCGCAGATGGCCCTGGGAGGGGGACCTGGCCTTTGGGGCGGCACATACTTACTGTATCAGCACACACGCGATGATGAGGACGGCCAGGGCCACGATGGAGACCACCACCAAGGCGGTGATGGCCTGCTTCTTCTGGCTGGCAGCCACCACGGCCAGGAGGTCGGCATGCTCACAGCGCGCGCCCACATACCCAGAATGACAGCTGCGGAAGAAAGGACCGTCAGCATGCTCTGCTGACAGAGGTCTTGTTCCCCCAACCCCCACGGGGAAGGCTGGGCCAGAGCAACCCAAAGCTCTAGGAAAAGCCCCAGGGGGCCCCTCCAGCCTCCAAGACTGGAGGCAAAGGTGTCCGCAGACTCGCTCCTGCTTCCCTGCACGGGCACCTGTTGCTTGGAGCGTGAGGCGCCACTGATCGGCCTGCTCGTGGGAGGAAGCCCTCCACTACTATCGTTACCATGTCAGATGCTGGGGATAAAGGAGGCAGCAAATGTGTTGAGGACACCAAGTTCATTTTGGCAGTTCATAAAAATCCAGGTTATTTTTAAACTATTCAGAATTTGATGAGAGAAAGAAAACACGCTAAACCAGTGGGAGACACGGGCTGTGGTTTGCTTTTTTATGGTCTTCATCAAACTTAATTAGCCCTGCGAGCATTTACGGGGGGGGGGCGCTCAGTGCACAGGGTAGTGAAGTAGGGGCCAGTGCCACCATCTGGTAAATGCAGGACCTGGGAAGCCACCACTCTGCTTCTCATTTCCAACACCTGGCCTCGTTCCACTGGAAGATCAGTAAGGGCACGAAAGAGGTCATGCCCTTGAACGTCACTACCTACACCAAGGTGATGTCACTGGTATTACTAATACCCAAAGGCTCTTTTGCTTCAGTAATGGCCTCCTCCTGTGTGCGGAAGGCTGATGCTGCTCACCCCCAGCCCCTCCTGGGGCCGCCACCAGGGGTTCTTGTACGACGTTCCTCAGGACTGGTTCTAGCCATAAGGAAGGGATGGTCATTTTCTGATGCAGGCATTTCTCCCCCTCCAAGCATATGAGTCTGCTCAACAGAAGACACCGCACTTATGCACGGGTCCCTTTGGCCGGGTGACTTTGTCATTGTAAAGAAAATGTTTGATCACCACTGTCTTCCCAGGTGGGGAAGCTTCCCTCCCACAGAGACTTCCGCAAGAGCAGCCTTGCATCAAACATCACACGTTGGATTTAAAGTTTTGTTTTTTTCCCCCAAGACGAAGTCGAAATTTTTTTTTTTTTTTTTTTAGGAGTCTACCTTTTGATGGAATAGCATCCGTCACCTTCACATTTAGATTAAAAGGCCTTTGAAGAACAAGGAGAAATAAGAGGGGATTAAGGGTCCTGGTTGCCTGCTATTGTGCCAGAGGCATTACCTCTGTGGTTCCCCTAAACCTGTACTACTGGGCCGCCAGACCCCAGAGGCCAGAGGGAGACTTGGGGCCATGCGATAAACACGGTCAATTTTTCTGGAGCATAGGTTTTGCTCAATGTTAACAAAAATTTAATCACTTTAATGTTAAAGGAACAGGTACGGTATGATTTAAGATTTGTGACAAACAGGAGATGCTGCAAAACTTGCTGCTTAAGGCTTCACCCTGGGATACCAGAGCTTACGAGCTTAACGGAAGTCTTTCACGGAACTCTTTATCCCATAGCCCACTTGTTATATACTTTACTTAAAGGTGTTTTTTAGTTTGAATTCAGGCCCTTGCTTTTCTGTTAAGGGTTACTGTACATTTGACCTACGTTTTGCCTTTTAATCCTTGCACAGAAAAGTCATTTGCCTGTGCCACCGTGCTAGAAGAGAGGGACATTCACACCCAGGTCTGCTCAGCCCGGAGTCTGCGTTCCTGCAGAGCCCAGTGCCCGTGCAGCTTCCTCCCCAGGCAGTGCAGTGATGGTCTGGGTGCCCGTTGGTGAAAGGTCCAGGCTGCAGAAGGGGAAGCACTCCCATTTCTAAAACGTTCCTACTCTGATCTGCACACCCTGGGAGAGAAGGGTTCTAACACCTCCCCAACCACTTGGTTCTGGGAAACTTAGGATTAACCTATCAACACTGGGGACTCCAAAAAATCCCATTTAAATAAAAGAGTGGCACCCAAGTGCTAATTACAACACATACCATTTATTGCTAAGCTCCTATATTAATCGATCTCTTTTATTCCCAACAATCACAAATCACGTGAGGTCAGGGCTGCTATTTACCTTCTTTATAGATGAGGAAACGGGGGGTGGGGGGCTTCTGGGTTTAAAAACTAACGATCTCAACCAGAAAGGCTGCCTTTCTAGGGTAATGCAGATTCGTATGGGAGATACTCTGGGGGTAGTGATTTCATGACAAGCTCACAAACCTCACTGCAAGAAGACAGACGGATTGTTCACTGCCCCATAAAGAGGTGTCCTTGCTGTGGGTGTGGCAAGTTGCCAAGGTTCCCCCAAACAGTGCCATCTTAACTAAGAGAGATAACCCTCTGGGCTGGGTCACCTTCTGCTGACTTTCCATATTCTTCCTTCCAGAGGAACATTACCCATTTGTGTGCTGGGCCCTTCACAACCAGCCTGGCCTCAAAACTGCCCCTGGCAGGGGTTCTAGCCCATTGGGAAAGTCTTCATATCAACAAGAATGTCTCTGTCACCTACTGTCACAGCTGTAAATACTCACATCTCAGTCTCCCTGAATTAGGGAGCCCAACGTGCTTGTGAACAAACACTTGCCCAACGAGGCACACAGTTGCTGCCTCATAGGGGAGACTCCAGGTCATGGCCTAGGTGAGCTCTCAGAACACTGGATCTTTGCCCCAAGCAGCCCAACTATAACTGGGAGGCAGAATAACCCATGGTCCGGATCCCTGGGCTTTTCCCAAGATCAAAATCTCTCTGAAAATGGGTGTTTTGAAGAAAAGGCCAAAGGACTTCTGATGAAGCCAGAGTTGAGAGCCACCATGAAGGTTTTACTAGTAACATCCACTTTGGCTGCCCCTGGAACTGCCTGGGGAACTTGAAACATCCTGATGTCCAGGCCACACCCTGGACCAACGACATCAAAATCTCTGGGAGTCAGGCCTGTCATGAGTGTTTTTAAAGCTCCCAGATGATTCCCCTGGGCAGCCAAAGTTGACAGCCACAATTCAGACTCTTTGGCCTTGGGGTGGACGGAGGTCCTTTCTCCTCCCCAATCATTTGTGATAGTGGGGATGCTTCCCAGTTGCTTTTTTAAGAGGTGGGGGAAAAGAAAAGGTTTGGTGACATAACTTTTCTTTAAAAAATTAAAAAAAAAAACCTAATCAAGCTTCTACTGAAATTAGACTTAATTATGCCGATTATATGAGGTACAAATCACATAAGGAGGGTAAGAGTCACTTCACCTGGTTGCAAATGAATCAGGCTTGACTCAGCGGCTGTCCTCTCCTTTCCCTCAGGTAGGCCCTGGCTCCCACCTGACTGCACAGTGGAATCAGCTGGAACGATGTGGAAAATGCCAGGGCCAAGGTCACACCCGCAGAGATGCTCATGCGATTGGACTGGGCACCCAGATGATTCTACTCTGCATCCACGCCTGAGAGCCACTGAGGCAGAACCATCGTCTAGGTACACGGAGTCAAGAACCAACAATTCAAAACCTGCCACGTCCCCTTCTCCTTTCTCCTTCCCTCCCTCTCCCTGGGCATGTCCCCCGGGTGGCGGCTGTAAAAACGGGCCCCCTCATATCAGGCGCAGGAGGAATGGGAGACGCTACACCCGTTTCACAGAGGAATCTGAATGAAATTGGAGTTGTGTTATCACACGGGGGAGTGGAAAATGTGTCAGGAATGAACATTTTCTTACATCATCTGACCAATTTCATCTGTCTGCAGTGGCTTTTACCAAGATCCTGGAATGCTGTTTTGTCTTCAAAATCCTGAACTGTGGCTCTGGAATCCCATCCAGCTATTTCTCCCAAAGAAGAACCAAAAAGAAAGAAGCGTACAAGGAAGAAAGGGTGTAGCACGGAAGGGAAAAGGAGGCCGGCAGAGCCGCAACAGGAGCCATCGTGGCTGGAGATAAAGGCGTGAGCTCCGGCCAGGTGGCTCCCCCAGGCCTTTCCATTTTTGTTACTCAGTCAAGACCGCTTTGGTGCTTTTCATAGGAGTGCATTGTGGCTGTAGGCCTCTCTATTTGAACAAGAAGAATGAAATTACCCACAATGTGCCTTTCTCTCTCTCTCCTCTGCCTTCCAGTCCGGTAGACTTGCTCTATTTTCCCTGTAAGTCCCCGTTTGAGCCCTTTTCCAATTTTCAAGAAATATGATAATGCATATAGCGCTATATGCTCTTAAACATTTTTTTCTTAAAAAACTTCTCTAACTGGAAAAGAGAAGTTTCTAAGCAAATTGGAAAGTACGTAAATTGTAATAAAGCAGAAAGAAAAAATCAGCTCACACTGTTGCCAACCCCACTTCCCCCAATGGCAAATTGACATGTTTCTCTTTAAACTATTTCTATCTAGTTTTTGACATACATATATACATATACATATATATATATATGTTTTTGTTTTTACAATTTTGCATCAATATCTCATTTCACATTTCCTCATGATGTTACCATGTCATTAGAAAATTGCCAGGTCACTTAACATGTCGTCCAGTAATATATGTACACAGTTTGCTTCACCAAACCCTTACCATTTAGGTTGCACCCAATTTTGATATCATAAATACTGTCAGGTGCTCACCTTAACGTACACAGCTTTGTTTGCATTTGAGATTATTTCGTCAGGATATGGTCCCACAAGAGGGCACAACATGGACAAACTGTCATGGGTTCAAATCTCATTCCTCACTTCATGCCTGTGTGACCCTCGGCAAATTACTTAACCTCTCTGTGCCACTGGTTCTGCATCTTTCAAACATGACAGTAAAACTTACAGAGCTGTTATGAGAACTGAGTTCATGTCTTGTGAAGTGTCTGACCCGAGTGCAGCGTAAGTGTTAAAAATGTAAATTAAAAGGATGGGAGCATTTTTAAGGCTCTTGAGAGACGTTGTCTTTATAAACAATGACATATTCTCTGGCAGGAGGCTAGTCCTCTTTGAGCCAAGTCTTTTGGCACAGGTCCCAAGATATGGTCTTCAACATGAGGGCCAAGGACTGAATTGATTAAGGACCCAGGACCATGGTTTTAGATATATATTTACACGAACCAGCCTTTAACATGGAGAAATTGCACAGGGCTGGGGTAGGAGTGGGTCTGAGCACAAGGACACCTGTCCTTGGGCTTACACACTGCTGGCCTCTTAAGAAGTGGATTCGCCAAGTCCTGTAGCCTCTCTGCTTTGAGGCCTGCGGAGGAGGGAGGGGTAAGGGCTTCCTCTCTGCAGCTCTGATCCCGGGGCCTTACGGACAGCCATGGGTTTGGTGGTCTACCCGACTTCCATTCCTCCCTTCAGCAGAACCTTCCAATACCCTCCAGCCATGGCGATGGTCACCATGTCTGGTAACCGAGCCCTCCTGCTCTGTGGGGAATGGGTTTGAATGTTCTCCAGTGCTATCTAACAGAACTGTTACGATGGTGGAAACAGTCCTATACCTGTGCTGTCCCACAGCGTAGCCACTAGCCACCTGGAGCTGCTGAGTACTGGCACTGTAGCAGGTGAGCCCTGGAAGCTAAACGTTAATGAGTTCATGTAACTGGCCCTGTGTGTCTAGTGGCTCTCATCTTGGACGGCAGCAGCGCTGCATGCATTATGGTACCTGGGTCCTCATAACAATACTGTGAAATATTAATACCCCCATTTGTGGGGCTAAGCCATTGTTTGAGAGACTCAGGTCTGTCTGACCTCCAAATCCATTCACTGCTGTGTTATCCTGCCTGGTGTGCAGCCCTGAGTGTCTGCTTCCAGGGTGGGCGAGAGAATGCACTTTCTCCAGACATATGGATGGAATAATGTCATAACTTTTTTTTTTTTTTTTAAAGAAAGCTCCAGGGACGCCTGCGTGGCTTAGTCAGTTAAGCATCTATCTGCCTTCGGCTCAGATCATGATCTCAGGGTCCTGGGATTGAGTCCCGCTTTAGGCTCCCTGCTCAGCGGGGAGACTACTTCTCCCTCTGCCAGCCATTCCCCCTGCTTGTGCTCTCTGCCAAATAAAAAAAGAAAAATCTTTTAAAAAAAGTAAGCTCTATGCCCAACATGGGGCTTGAACTCATGATCCCTAAATCAAGAGCCCCATGCTCCACCAACTAAGTCAGCCTGGCGCCCCAATGTCATAACTTAACCCCGCCACCCCACCACCCGCCTGCTGCTGGGATGACAGAAGATCTACCAAAAGTGGCTCGAGCCCAAACTGCTCCCTATCTTGATCTCTTGGGACATCCTCAGTCACACTGCAGCTTGCTGGTGGATGACAGACTCTTCTCTTTAGATGTTTGACTCTGTTCGATCCCACTAGAACGTACCGTGGCCAGGGCCATGTGAAATGTTTTCCTTGGCTCAGCAATTTGTTTTCACACTTTGCTGTGGGGAAGTTAAGTCAGGCAGTTCAATCACTGAAGAGCATTTTGGGCAGGTGAGAAGCTTCAAACTGGTTGCCACTGGCTGATGACACTGGAACTCTTAAAATATGTCACCTGGGTGTCTTCCTTCCACTGTTTCCCTTTGTTTGAAGGCTTCTGCAGGCAGCCGACCAGCAGCTTGCTGAATCTGCCTCAGGGGAAAATGGTGTGCCAGTCCTAGCCTTGCATTTCTACGGCTTTACTGTATTTGGAAATCCCTTTCCCATTGTTTCCTGATGTAGCTGGGTTTTAGCCGGGATTTATTCAAGGAAGACACAAAATATCATCTAGGAGTTCAACTGAATGTTTAAGGATTTTGTTCATTACTTTTGGCTACTTCTAACTAGTTATATTTGTTTTAACTTTTTTTCTTTACCTCCTATTTTAGTGTGAGATGTCATTTTAGATTCTCTAGAAACCTAAAGACCGTTGTTCTTATTTAAAAAAAAAAAACAAGCTTAAGCGTGACAGTATTTTAGAAAGAACTCCCTCTTTTTAGACTATCATCTTGGGTCACTGTGGGGTTTTCTTTATAAGGCCATGACATATATGGCCTTACCTCAAGGTATGTTGGTTTTATTGACCAGAATGTGTGTGTCAGCAGCCCAAAGTCGGGGCGGTTCACACACAAGTGAGAACAGAATGTTCTGCTTTCTCTGCACGGACTCAGAGTTTCTGGTCTAGTGGGAATTAATGAATTATCACACTCTTCTAGGTACTGTAATTACAAAGGGTGTAAGGTGTGGTCCTGTCCTCACCAAGCTTACCAGCTCACATGGCACAAGGGAGTAAAGTGGGCTGGCGTGAGGCGAGCAGAAGCGGCAACGAATGGTCAGGGGGCGACATCCGCTTCAGCGCTGGGGAGCAGTGGGGAGAGGTGGAAATGAGGACCAGAGAGGGCAAGCCCTGTCTGGGGACCGTGGGGCAGGCAAACCTGTATTCTAGCCAAATGGCACATTTGGGAGTTCAGGCCTGATCTGATGCTGCCATTGGTCTGTTTATTTGATAGGGCTGGGCATCCACGTGGAGAGTGAAACATGACTTCTACAATGGTGACAAACTAAAACTACCAAAGAACAAAGCAGATCATCATGTTCTGCCCCACAGAACACATCTGTGGCCTGAATACCACCCCCCGGACTGCCAAGCTCCAGGGGAGAAGCTGAGAGAAAGAGGTGGAAACTGCTTGCATGGCTGGGCACCCCACAAATGGTCAGCCTTTCTAGACCACAAGGGTGGCCCAGCTGTTTCCTGAGATCCTGCACTCAGCCTGCGGAAAGGACTTTAAGAATCTGTGGTCAGGGCAAAGAGCTTGGGAATGACCTAGATATTTCTCTCTACATGCAGGGGAAGATGCCAACACCCTTCTTGGAAAGGAAACAGCTTAGTGATTTGAGATGTTAAAAAGCAAAATTCAACTTAGTAAATTTTAAGATCAAATTGGCTTTGTTCAGTGATTTATGAATGGGCTGTATCCCATCTAGCAGGTAGAAAGGAGTTCCGAGGAGCTGTACAAGATGGGAGATTTGTATAAGCAGAAGGGGGCGGGGACAGGGAAAGAGCAGATGACGTCATCTTTCTTTGGGGGACAGAAGGGCTCTATCAGGCAGACTACCTCACTAGAGCTGATCAGAGAAATTCCAGACTGATTGGCTAAGCATATTTCTGGGACAGGTTGAAACTGCAATTGGGTTAGGTATTACGTTTTGGTTTGGTGATATGGGCTTAGCACAAGTGACTCCATTTTGGACCTGTTGTCTCTTTTTTTAACAGAGGAAAACTTTTTAGGGCTGAGACAGGGTGCCCTCTGGGGCAATAGCTGAGAACATGGGTTTGGGAGTTGGAATCCATCAGACTAAATCCTAAGCTCTGCCATTTACTAGCTCTGGGACTCCAGGCAAATTGCTTCCATGAGCCGGCTCAGTTTTCTCATTTATACAAGAGCAAGAATTCCCACTTGAGAAGGGAGTTGTAAGGACTCTATGAGTCACTATATATAGAGTGCTGGGAGCCAGGCCTGGCACATAACTACAGCTTTTATTGAAAGCTTATTATTAATAGCAGTATCCATAATGTGAATGAGGGGGGGACGGTTAGTCATCCTGATTATCAAAACACAATGGTGTCTAAGTGTGGTGGACAATTAGCTCGCTGAGCCAAGAGCAGGGCTTGGGATCCAGAGTGAAGAGAACAAGAAAGCACCTGCCCCCCTACTTTCAGAAGGCTTCCACCAGGTGAGGCTTGAAGCCACCCAAGGGGCCTGCCCACATTCACACAGCTGCCCCTCGGAGAGAGGAAAGCCCGGCCCACTGCTTTTTCTGCGCAAGCTCTCCAGAGCCACAGTACCTTTTGGGCTAATGCATCGGACACCCTTAGCACTGTGGTTAAGCACTCAGCTTCAGGAGCTAGACCGTCGATGTTTGACTGTTCTGCTCTGCGACCTGGGCACCAGCTCTCAGTGCCTAACTTGTGGGGTCATAAGGAGGATTACATGAGTTAGTAAGAGATCATGCCTGGAATGGTGTCTGGCATGAAGGAACAAAAGTTCAATAAATGCTAGCTTTTGTTGCTATTTTAGTATCACTGACTGCAACTATGAAGTTGGACCCTATGGAATTGCTACCTTTCCACCAGTCGTGACCTAGAGAAATGGCAACTTCATATAGATGGCTGGTTTTAATAGGGGGTGGAGGGCGGATTTTGTTTCCTCCCACCCCCAGGGGACATCTGGCAATCTGGAGACATTCTGATGGTCACCACCATAACGTGGTGCTCCCGGCACCTCGTGGGTGGAGCCCACGGCTGCCAATAACATCCCTCAATGCACAGCAAAGGATTACCCAGCCCCGAAGGTCAACAGTGCTTAGCTTGAGCACGGGGCCACCTAAGAGCATTCCACGATGGACAGATTCATTTTCTTAAAACATCCCTTCCCCAAACCGACATGGCTCCCGCTGCCTGGAAAATAAAGGCTCACTTCCAAGAGGCTCCGGCCTCCAATTTGTCTCCAATCTTGTCTCCTCCTGCTGCAGCCACAACAGGTAGCCTGTAACAGCAGGTCCTCCGACGCTCCAGGCCCAAAATAACCTCTCTGCTCTCCCCACTAGGCAAACCCTAACACCTGCTCTGGGGAGCTTTCCTCAAGGGCCTTTCTTCCCCAGGCTGACTGACCCTGGCAATTCCTGGTGGCTCTTAACTCATGTGACGCCCGGGTCCCATTCCTGGAGATGATGAGTCAGCGGGTTGGGGTGGGGCTCGGCTATACTTTCAGCAGCAGCCCCAGGGGGCTCGTGCTCGGCCTGGCATGTAAACCACGGCGCTCTGGCACGCATCTTGATTTCCAAGCTGTTCTTTGTTCTGTTACGGCTTATGTACACTAACCGTTCACGCGCACTTCCAGCTTATTTTATTAGCAGTGCTGTAAAGATGCTGGAGGGCAGAGACCTCTTTTTGGAGATGCTGGCTACTCAGGGATCCAGCCCAACACCTTGTCCTCCAGAAATTCTAACGAGTGAAATAAACTTGAATCCAGGAGTTTTCAGACTTTGTAATAACCCAGGAGTGACCCAAGGTGCTTGTGAAAAATGCAGACCCCCCAGGCTCCAACCCCCAGGGGTTCTGCCTCAGTGGCTTTGGGCTGGGGACCTGGAACCTGGATTTTCACCAGCTGGGTCTGAAGCAGGTGTCCCTCAGCCTGCTGTTCTGACCCTCCTTGTCCAGCTTCCAGGGTCTTGGGCGTGGCTCGTGGAGATAAATGTTCTCGTAATTGGTTGCTGGGACGCCCCCAGACCCAGAATCCCAGGACACCAGGGAACACTTACACGCACGCTGGCTTGTCTTCCTGCACCAAAAACCTGCAGGTTCCATGGAAGCAGAACTGACTGTGGGAATCTGGGCAGTCATTAAAATGGGACACCACAGCTGCGGCCACAGGCGGGTCTGCTGGGGGAGAGAAAAGACATTTGGCTCAGACCCATGGCCTAGCAAGACACACCCGCAGGCCCTCAAAGATCAAGGAGCAGGGGAGCCCTCCTGGCCGGGATTTCTGATTCCTCCCCGCTTGTCATCTGCAGCGCTCCCTCACTTTCTAACGGCCATTCCAGGACCAGACACACCTGCATCACATGCTTTCTAGCAGGGCTGTATTCTGTACTTACCTCGGTCAAAAACAAAATTGTCTCCCCAAAAGATTCAGTGTAATTCAAAGATACCAGGGCAACTTTAGCTCCCAGGGCATTTAAAGCCTATTCCCTGTGCGGCCCGATTTCACTTTTGCAAAGCGACAGTGATCGTTCTTTTGAGAGAGCCTTCCCAAAACTCTGTTTTAAAGGCAAGAAACCAGCTACAGAGTACTAAATGGCCATTAAGGTGATGCTGAGGAAGAAAAGTTCATGACACAGAAAGATGCACATGATACGTTATTGTAAGTGAAACTGGTACATTTTCCATTTGGTCTGGATCGCATGGTTCTATTGAAATAAACAGAAATTTAGATACAGAGAAGTCTGGGAAAGCAGACATAAAAATGGTAGCAAGATACTCTCTGGGGACAGGAGGATTAGGAATGATCCTGCCATGAAGATGACTTAAAGCCCAGAAGTCCATCCGGGAGCAGCATACACAGTACCAGGAAAGCCAGGAGCAGCAGAAGGGCAGCAGAGTCTGGGGAAGAGACGGGTCCCCCTCACAGCCTTGGCACCGGTCACTCACAAGAGCCTGGGGTGTCACCAAACCTCTCTGGGTTTTCCCTCCTTGGCTTTCAGACAGGAATGAAAACAGCCATCCAGGAGCACCGTATGCAGCAACACATGAAAAGACCCGCTGACCAGCCCCCAGGGCATCACTTCGGATTTACTTTAATGGACTCCAACAGCCTTGTTTTGTCCAAATAACACTTGAGACCCAGTAGGGTAGCTATTTCAAGATGGCACGATAGATGTAGTTTCCATGCTTTTTCAAAAGGTCTTCTTATGCTTGTGTTTTAGAGGGCGGGTCTTTCTCACTTTTTTTTTTTTGTTTGTTTGAAAAAAGTATGCTCTTAGAGCTCTTGGTCTTTGAGAAAAAGCAGACCATTTCTTATTGTGGGGTTTTAGGCTACCACTAAATATTAAACTCACTTTCCATTCATGAATTGCTTCTAGAAATGTCATATTTGGAAATCCCAAAATACCAGTGGAAAAGCTGGAGGCTGAAAATTCAACAGATTCCCTGATGCAAAAGGTGAGAGACTGTTAGTGGCCATGAGCCCGTGCTTAAGAGGCAGCGAGACAGGGGTCAGTCTGAATCCTGCCTCTGCCACGACTTGAACTTCTCTAGCCTGCCTCTGCCTTTAGAAGATGGGGAGTCCCCCCGCCTCCTGGCTGGCTCTGAGGGCTGAACGAGGCAAGAGTTGTCCAGTACTGTACTCACACTGTCTGGTACACTCCACTCGGCTGTTAGTCCTTCCATCACTGACAATCCCAAGGCGCTAATGAATCTTCACATGTCATAAGACCATTATAGTATATAATCTCTCCCTCCCACCCTAACTTCAGTGTAGTGTAACAAAAAATCCGGGTGTCCTTATATACTCTCTCACGGGAGGACAGGCAGATACGCCCACAGCCAGGTGGAGATGCCGGGCCGAAGCTGCCGGCCAGCCTTGCCCCTGCTGTGGCAGGTCACTGTCCAGCAGCAGCCCCCAGGACATGTGATCCCATGGTCTCAGCAGGTAACAGAGGGCCTGCGAGTCCCAGGCCTGGGTGCCTGATGAGGGGCTGGCTCGCTTGTTGATCGTGGATACTGGGATGTTGGGGCGGGACGGGTCTGCTGCAGTTCACCTAACTGGCTTCTCTGTGTTCATTAACCTTGTTGAGGAGCAAATGCAGAGAGATTAGGGGCTGAAGACTAGTGGATCTAATTTGATTCAGACCCTGAAAAAGGCTACTAGAACAACTCTGGATCTGTCCTTTGGGAACACTACTCAAGGCCATGGTCTCAGTTAGCCTGTATTTACGGATATTCTGCCTCATCTCATAAATGACTAAAGGAGTCTTTACAAAAATAGGTCTCATCAAAAGGGGATGCAAATGGGAAAGACATGTGAGAGAGACAGAGGCAGAGAAGAGGACGGAGCGGGGAGAGCGGAACAAAGGGAGAGAAAGACAGGCAGTACGAAAGGGAAGGCGAGATCAGGGCAAAGAAGAATAAGGATGGGGGGAAAGAGCAAAGAAGCTGGGTGTCAGGCTCTTATACGCAGACACACATCAGGAAGTCACACTGTGTGGCAAATGGAGCCCCACGCCTCCTAGTGCAGCCTACGCAAGGCTGCACGTGGGCCCTTGGATGGAAACGCACTCGTTCTGCACGTGCGGGGCAGGCTCAGCTTGGCCCAGGTCTACAGTCACAGAGCAACTCTTCTTCTGTGGCTGCTTCTGAAGAGCACTTTACGTGTTACGGTGGACAATATCCTCCTCGATTTCCTGGTGACAATGCAGAAGCATCCGCTGGTGTAAACCTTCTGTGTGTCACCCAGCTCACTAAGAAGCCCAAGAGCCTAGGCAATGAGGAAGGTCCCTGCACGGTCATGGGGACGGCAGCCGACGCATGTCAGAGACCAGCATGAGCGCAGGCATCTGATGTAGAACTCGGGCTCCGTAATCCCACCTGCCTGATTCAGCCCAAGGCACTGATGTGCCAAGGATGCTCGATGCCAGTCGACGATCATTTTTTTTTAGTGCTTTATTTAATTAATTAATTTATTTCTTTAATGATTTTTTATTATATTATGTTAGTCACCATACAGTACATCCCCGGCTTCCGATGTAAAGCTCGATGATTCATTAGTTGCGTATAACACCCAGTGACGATCATAATCACGAAAACACCATTTTATTTTTATTTATTTTTATTTATTTTATTTTTTATTTTTTTTAAAGATTTTATTTATTTATTAGAGAGAGAGACAGCCAGTGAAAGAGGGAACACAGGCAGGGGGAGAGGGAGAGGAAGAAGCAGGCTCCCAGTGGAGGAGCCTGATGTGGGGCTCGATCTCAGGGATCCGGGATCACGCCTGAGCCGAAGGCAGACGCTTAACGACTGAGCCACCCAGGCACCCCACCATTTTATTTTTAAAACCTTTTTCCTGATCACAAAAGCAATACATCGCTGTAGAAACCTTTTGTAAATGCCAATGTAAAACTAAAGAAAAGCTCCTTAGAGTATAAAGAATAAAAACACCACTTAGAATTACGTAAGTACATACTGCACACATGCACTCATGTAAACTTACTGCTTCCTTCTGTTACCTGTATTTCCCCCCTTGATAGAATCACAAACACCTGAAAAGCAAGCCCTTTGTTCAAGCATTGGCACAGGGGGAAGTCCTGGCCCGTGACCCCAAGAAGCTCCCCGTGGGTCATGTGCAGGGTGGGTCCTGTTTCCAGCAGCACTCCTGGCAGCATTGAGGGGATCTCAAGTGATCTGCACTTGAGAAGTGAATGGGAAGGAGGGAACCAGACAGCGGTCCCAGCGGGGAGGCACCCTGTGGCTCTGTGCTCTCCCTGTGCCACCTCAGTGTGAGCCAGCTGCAGAATGAGGGCAGGCAGTGGGCACGCTGTCCCCTAGAGCTGCTGCACAGGCTCACAGGCTCATGGGCTCAAGTGCCCAGGAGCCCCATGCGAAGTGCAAAGCAGCTCACAAGCGCGGGGCAGTGACTACTCGTTCTAGGACTTTTATTTTTATTTTTTTATTTTTTTAAAAGATTTTATTTATTCATTTGACACAGAGAGAGAGACAGCCAGTGAGAGAGGGAACACAAGCAGGAGGAGTGGGAGAGAAAGAAGCAGGCTCCCAGCGGAAGAGCATGACGTGGGGCTCGATCCCAGAACTCCAGGATCACGCCCTGAGCCAAAGGCAGACGCTTAACAACTGAGCCACCCAGGCACCCCTTTATTTTATTTTTTTAAAGATTTTATTTATTTATTTGACAGAGATAGAGACAGCCAGCGAGAGAGGGAACACAAGCAGGGGGAGTGGGAGAGGAAGAAGCAGGTTCATAGCAGAGGAGCCTGATGTGGGGCTTGATCCCAGAACACCGGGATCATGCCCTGAGCCGAAGGCAGACGCTTATCCACTGTGCCACCCAGGGGCCCCTTGTTCTAGGGCTTTTAAAGATGTGTGCCTCAGACACCACGAGAATCAGCAGAGAAAACCCCAACGCTGCAGCACGGTCAGGCCAGACAGACAAGACCACTCCTGCTCACGTTCCCAGCAGCTTCCCCAAGGTTCCGGAGCAAAGGGAATCTGGGGAAAGTCGGGATGGGGAGCAGAGGGGTCCCCACTTTCTGCGTGTCTGCTATCTCCCGGGTGCTGTTCCAGTATCACCTCTCAGATCCAGGCAGGGCAGGCAGTCACACCAGGTGGAGGATTTGCTCAGTAACTTTGATCAAAATGAGCTTTACAAGGAAACCCCCAAATTCCCAGCTTTGTCCCAGAGAATGAGTCTCTCTTTTTCCCTTCCTCCTTATCTCTCTCTCTCTCCCCCTAGTCTTTCTTTACCTTCCTCTACTCTCTCACCCTCTCACCTCATAATTTGTTTTTCTCTTCTTTCAGAAAACCCAAGAAAATATCAAGTAGAGGAAGGAAAGGCCTAGATACTTAAAATGGAAAAAACCTCTTACATAGGAAAGGAAGGCAGTGAAGGCCAACAGGCAACTCCAGGGAGGGCCCCCCAGAAGTCGAGGCGGAGGGGACAGGCAGCTGGCTGTGCTCCCCAGGGCTCTGGACCCTGCATATGTCTTCTCCAGGCCCCAACCCGAGTCTGATTAGTCCTCAGGGCTGATTGGAAAACCAAATGCTCCTGTTTTCGGAACACACCTCCTACCGAACCCATCCATAGCTGGGACTTCAAAGCTGCTCAGTTCCTGTTGCTCTGAAACTTACGAGAGCCTCTCTGACATTGTGAAGCAAACGGACAGACATCTCGCAGACACCACTGTCTCCAGGGAGGCTGTGAAAGCTTTGTCCAGAGACCACGGACCCACTTACAGGGCCCGGAGCCCAGCTCCACTCATGGGAAAAGGGTCTGGAATAGCAATCAAGGGGCATGAAAACCAGGGATTCAATTCACAGGAGGGGTCTCTCCAACCCAGAAGGGTCACGGAGGCAGCCATCTGGACAGCTCCCCGAGGAGCAGCATCCACACCACCAAGTGCAAACACCCCCTTTTCAGAGCAGCCCTAATTGGACGTTCTGGGATGGTCGGGGGAGCCAGCCAAAGCGGCGGCTCCTCGCTGTTTTCTCCAGATGTCCGAGGTTGCGCACACGTTTGCCCGTTGCAAAGCTTACATCATTTACAGCCATTTCATCACTTCCTCAAATATCGTGGCTAACTTTGTGATAATTTAATAACGACGCCTGGCTTTTTAGTCGGAACTTTCAGCCAAGGTGTTTGACCTGGGACTAAATATTTTCTCTTCAGACACTACAATGGCAAAACCAACTAATGCTTCTGGAGTGTCTAGGAGCAAAGGCAGTAGATGACTTTAATGAAGATGGGAGTGAGCAAGCCACCCCTGGTGAAGCCGGGGGACGGCACGCAGCAGAGACCTGCACTCTGATGCTCCCCGGGGCCGGGGTCCCCATCCCACCCCAGCACCAGGCTCAGTTCTGGGGTGGAGGAGGCTTGCTTTGGGCCACCCTCAGGCCCATCTGACAGGGCTGGCCTTCCAAGCTCACATGAGGCAATGCAGGAACCTAGAGAGTCAGCCAGCACGGGAAGGAAAGGCTGGAGCAGAGGCCGATGTGCAGGGCGGCAGAAGTGCGAAGCCAGGGCTTAGAGAAGTCAGGGGTACAGCACGCAGATGCGTCCCCAGATACAGATGGCAGGGCAGAGACTCTGGCCACGGGGGGTTGAGGGGCGAGAGCAAGAACTCTTAGAAGACTTGTAGGTCATCCTCAGGGCGAAGAGCGTGGTCCGTATTGAGTGTGGCGATGCTGCAGACCTCGGCCTCGCAGAGGAATGCCCCATGAAGAAAGACAACGAGGATGGGTAGTTCCTGAGGCTGTGTGAGTGGGCAGATCAGGCGGCAGCTTTGAAATGAGCAGAGCCCAGACAGCAACCCTAGTCACACTTCCGAGAGGAGGACAACACCCCTCACTCCCTGGGGCTCCTGACCAGGGAGCGGGTTGGTTTTGTGGTTCTGGGGATGGATGTGTAGGATGAGATCAATACCATCATCCAACTCGTTCGCTATTAAAGCTAAGAACAGCGAATACTTTCAAAATCACAGACAAAGCAATCTGAAAACAGTTTGGCTTCAGAGCACCGTCACTTGAGAGAGAAGGGACATTCACTTTACTTAAGCAATGAAAGGAAGAAGTTACTTTCACTAGTGCTGCGGTTCCTCCCGCGATCCACTTGAGGAGGGGACCGTGTGGGGTGGGCGAGGGAAGGCAGCGCCATTTTGGACTATCATCCCTGCCCCCAAGACTGTCAACTTTCTGAGAGTAACTCCTAAATGTAAATGATACATATTTTTCCTATAACACAATCCCTGAACACAGATTTACTAATTCTTCAGCAATCTTTCCCAACAGTCTCGTTTTGACCCGATTTGGCCTTCTTAAACTGGCTTTAGACCCTACCTACCCCTCCGCCTCCACTCAAGGGCTCGGGTACCACATCATCTCATTAAATCTCCAGCCACCCTATGGGGTAAGCATTGCCAGTCCCTGTTTAGTTCAGGTAACCTTGTCAATGGACACATAGTTACGACATGTCAGAAAGTACTAGAATTGTGATTTTATCTGCATTCTTTCCGATTTGAAGAGAATTCAGAGCTGTAGAACACAAGGATAGTCTTCAAGTCCAGGAAGAACTTTGGGAAGGCACACAGTCTAAGTCCACAAATCACGTGGCAGTGAGGAAGACTGCTTCGCTTGCTAGGCCGCTTCTAGTAATCAGAAAGCAGCACTTTGGGGAGAAACAAGAGGAAGCATTACTTTGTTTCAGAGAGAAGTGGGGAAACTTCACATATGGAACTTATTATTTCTATAAGAAACAGAGAACCATAAATGCAAAAAAGATTTCTATACGTCCACGGATGGTGGTTAACCGAGGGGCAGCTGGAAGTGGGGTGGGGGTGACTCACAGGATGGCGAAGCCTCCTCACAATGTACACCCCCAACACAGCCCCAACCTCTGGGCTACGTGGTGCTCACGCCCAAAAGACCGGGAGCTTCTGGCTCAGAGCAGAGTTAAAATGGACCCTTGAATTGCTTTTGCAGCTTTAAACAAGATGCTGATGTGTCTGTGTGTGTGTGTGTGTCGGGGGGGAATCACTAAGGGAACACTTAAGCTAATTCAATTCCCTCTGATCATTACTCTCTTTGGGTAAAACCCAACGGGAGCATCAGATGTGATGGAACTGAATTCACAGAAAGTATGAATAAAGAAGCTGATGACATATTTTCTACTTTCCCACAAAGACACTGGGTTTTAATAACAATCTGTGTGTGTGTGTGTGCGCGCGCGTGTGTGTGTGTGTGTGTGTGTGTGATGGGAAAACAGATACACAGTCAGAGAGAAAGTCATGTGTGGTATGTGGCCCCAGTGGGGGTCATCCTGTTTGTGCTTATTCCGAAGAACTTGCCTCACCTTTTCCTGGTCCAACAGAGAGAAGAGAACAGACAACATGAACACAGAAATAACTTGCTGGGTTCATATCCCACCTAAGGTACCTGGGCTTAGTTTTTAACCCAGTATAGATTTGCTGAGGTTAGACTATGATGATGACTCATTATTAATGGCAGCTACTGTTAATAAATGGTCTACTAACTGCAAGCACTATTGCCCAGCATTGTATCCAGAGAATTCCTTTGAATCCTCACAAAAATCCTGTGAGGTAGTCATTCCTATCTCAGTCTTATTGATGAGGAAAATGAAGCCGAGGGAGGTAAAGCTTGTTCAATGCTGCTAAGTTAGTGAATGGTAGAGCTGAATCCAGAACTCATGGTGGGCTGTCTCTAAAGCTCTTGCTCTAATACACCATACTGTCACTTCAGAGGGCGTGTGTGTGTGTGTGTGTGTGTGTGTGTGAGAGAGAGAGAGACAGAGAGACAGAGAGAGAAAAAGAGCCAGAGACAGAGAGAGAGGGAAAATATGAGTAAGTTGAGGGTTAAGAAATCCTTAAGGGCCCCGCCCCTTCTGTAGTTAAGACAACTCCTCCATTCGAAGGATAAACAAATCAGGAATTACCATGAAATATGAAATCCTCAGGACAACTTTAGAAGTAAAAGAGCTAACAGTCCCAAGGCGAAATGGTTTTAATTAGCAAAGAGGCTTTAAGAATCTAAAATACAATCTCAGTGTAGTCATGTGAATTACAGGCTAAAACCAGAGTCTGCATACTCCTCTAATGACGTCCAGCATACATATTTCAACTTGGCCTCTGACTTGCACTCAGCCCCACCAGTAACACTACCTCCTTACCCAAAGGGCATGAGGAAGGGAGAGGCATGTGTGAGATGCCCCAAGTAGTCCCCAAACTGCATTCTAGTTCCATTATGGATTAAAAAAAGATGGGAATAGAAGGGGAATACACCTGACCCGGAAGATAACCCCTCCCACTGAGGAGCTCTTCCTCCTCACCACCCCGTTTCTTCAGCCCCCAGCTTGCTCCTTCTCTCCCTACCTTGGCCTTAGTAATTTTAAGCAAAAAACCAATTAAGAAAATTGCAGGTCATGATTTTGCTTTGAAGACTGAAAACCAAACCTCCCCTCTCTCTTATTATTTAATAATTTGATTTCAAAGAGACAGATCATTCCTTTCTTTCATATCTTCAAACCAGAAAGCCCCTTATTCTAATTACATCCTCTTGGGTGTCAACCAGCATTTGAAACTTCATTTCAAATTTCCATTTACAAAGTAAACAAGGATATCTATGTTTGGCTCTCGTCAGTCGGCTTTGAACCAAAACGTGAATGGCTCTGGGAACTACAGCTGAGTCCTGCTGGATGGGGAATTCTGTTTCGGCTTTGTTGAAGGAATAGCCCCGTTGGAGCCCAGGGCTACCTGGCTTTACAGTCTGTGTCTCTCTGTTCTCTTTATTAATATCAAAATTGTTAGGTAAAGTGGTTGGCAGGAAACCCTCAATCCACCCTTAGGGAAAAAATGCTTCCTCTTGTTGAGCCTTTGAACCATAATCGCTTCAAACCTTCCGCACTGAGTACATGTAACACTAGTGGGATGACTGTTTTTCTAGAACATTCTATTCCCTCAGAACTTTTGACAGATGCCTTTTTCATTTAGTCCGCAGATGCAGTCTGGGTAGATGAAGAATACTCTTCATTTTAATGAGGAAATTAAGGCGTCCAGAGGTAAATTTAACGCAAAGCTCAACAGCCTTAAAAACACAGATGTGAATTTGTGGCTGGGAATCTGTCCCATGACAAAAATGTGACTCTTCTTTTTTCATCTGGGTGTTACAGTGATGATTTGTAATTGCCCTTAGATAAAAAGCCCTTCAAGATTATATTCCAGAGGGAAGACACCTACATTTTAAAAGAGGGGTGGGATTTATGGCAATCATCTTTTTTATAATTTCCCAAATTTTATAAAATAAACATTTGAGTTTGAAAATAAACATTATTTAAAATCAAAGCCCAATAGGGCATCTGGGGGGCTCAGTCGGTTAAGCATCTGCCTTTGGCTCAGATCAGGATCCCAGGGTCCTGGGATGGAGCCCAGGGAGACTGCTTCTCCCCTTCCCTTTACCACTCCCCCTGCTTGTGCTCTCTTACTCTCTGTGAAATAAAATCTTAAAAAATAAAATCAAAGCCCTACATCCAACGCTATAAAGATAATTAAAATTTAAACAACTTTTTTATCGCTTTGCTCACAGGAGCGTAGTGTTATAGGAGACTGGCCTTAAGGAATTTAGATTGGAATCTGCTTAAGATAAACCATGTTACCGTCTCATGTTTTATCATTAAAAGGGATAAGGTGGAAGGAGACACAAGATAAACATTTAGAGAAGATGGAGGATGCTCAGATGAAGGATATCTAGTAAAGTTTGAGTTCAGGCTTGGCCTCTAGGCATAGAAACCTTAAATCCCTCTACCATAAACAACAAACCCCAGAAAGAACGCGGCCTAGGTGATCCACTCCATTTCCAATCCTACACCTATATCTTTTTTGTTGTTGTTGTTGTTTCACTTAAAAGCCAACAGCAGTGAAATTATTCTATGAAGGAGGGAGGAGATGGAAGAAAGTAAAATATATGGAGCAGAGATTCCCATGAGTTTTCCCAAAACCACGTTCCTTTCCCTGCTGGGCACACCCTGCCTTTCCCAGACTCTCTTTGTAGGCAGGTGTGACCATGTGACCAGACTGTGGCCCATGCATGTGAGCAGAAGTCATGTGTGCTCCTCCCAGGTTTGGTCCATAAAAACTTCTGAGATCTCTCTTTTTCTTTCCTTAGCTGATGGTGAAATGGAGAGAGTTCTTCCAAGGGCATGGCAGAGGGATGAACCACAAGGTGGAAATAGCCTGGGTCCTTGACTAACTGCATGGAAAGAAGTCTGCAAGGCCAGGAACACCTGCACAGACTTTGACGTAAGCAGGAAATAAATAGCACTCAGGGCTTATCTGTTATAGCAGGGAGTGTTACTCTCAAGTCTGCACAGTGTCTGGGGGTTTCTGATGAGGGAGAAATCCGAATAAATTATATCCTTTTCTCCCATTCTCCCATTGTCCCTTCTGGGAACCTCACTCAAACACCAACATGTCTCACACTCAGAATCTGAAGTCAATCTGGCCTTGATGGGAAGCCTCCACTTTGAATCCCTTGCTCTTCAGCTGAAAGTAGGTCCTGTCCGTTCTCCAGCCTGGAGGGGTCACCCTCACAGACCTCTGAAAGGGTGGTAATAGTCTTTTGGGGGCTAGGAGTGACCCATCCTGGCTCTGAATGGTTATGGGATCGGCATTTGTAACTGAGCAAAGCATGGATGGAGCAAAGGTTGCTTCTTCAAGGCGAAGTCTGAGAACGAAACAAAATATAGGGCAGGGCTGCCACAATCAACGTCAGGCAGGACCCAGCTGTTTGGACTGAAATGACACAGCTGATGTCAATTTCCTGGGATATCAAAGTGCTTTAGACAAAAATCACCAAGGCAGGCTAGCACCGTAACTACTACAAGCTCAGTCTTTGTGAGACAGAAGGCGTAAGCTCTACAATTTCTCCAAATTGCCATATCATGCAAAATCTTAAATCGATACCACTGGGAAAAAATACGTGACCACCTGACCCAGGATATCTTGATAATATCTCATCATCAGGGGCTTTTTATCTCCCCTTTAGTATTACTGGTATTGTGTTCTATGTAAAGCAATTTTTATAACAACCCCACAAAGAATTTTTATAGGTTATTTAAAAAGTAATACATGTTCACTGTAGACATTTTAGAAAATTCAAAAATCCTAGAAAAATTACTTGCCGTCTTATCACTGAGGAATAACCACTAGTTTTTACAGAACATTTTACGAGTGCTTATTATTTCTAGCAATTTCCCTTGTTTTGTCCTTTGCATATGGGACTCGTGTTTCTTTGACTTCTTTTCTCTTGTAGTGATTTATTTAATTTTTTTTAAAGATTTTATCACGCCCTGAGCCGAAGGCAGACGCTTAACGACTGTGCCACCCAGGTGCCCCTCTTGTAGTGATTTAGAATAGATATATTTTCTTCTCAGTCTATTTATGGTGGTCTTTACATTAAAAGAATTTAACTTATTTACTCTAATTATTATTAATGTTAAGGATGAAATGTGATGTTTCATTAGCTAAGACCTTTCCTACCTCCTTCCTCTTGTCCCCAGTTACCAGTTATTATAACTTGATTTCCTATCCCTACATTTTTATATGTAACTTCTACTTGAATAATTAATTTTGTATTTGCTATAACTAACCTGACAAGTTACTTGGACACACATTATCACTTGTTTTTCTGTCTTCCCCATTTTGGGGTTTTTTATCTTGATACAGCTGTTTGTCTAGCCAAAGAGGATCTTTAAATATTTTTTTCCAGGAAGGGTGGCCTGCGAGGAGTATGTCTACATAATGAAATATGGTGTGTCTAAGAACATCTTTCTGTGTTCTCATCCAGGCTTATGGCTTTGCAAATGAATGGCAACTTGAGTCACAATCTGTAGACTCCACAGACCCCCTACTATTTCATTGTTTTAATAATGAAATTTGTTTAATTACATTGAACTTTAATAGTTTTAACATTAAGAACAAGTGTTTTTCAGCTTGAGAAAGTTCTCTTCAATTATTCCTTTGATGATTATGTCAACCCTGGTTTGCTTTCTTTTCTTCTTTTGGAATTGTTATTCCGTATATTGGATCATCTAGTTCTATTTTCCAGATTTCTTTTTTCTTATTATTTTTGTTTTTTTGTTCTTCTGAGTTCTGGGAGATATTTACCAGGTCATTTTTTTTTAATTTCACCAATTTATTGTAATATCCAGTCTATTGCTCATTGGTCCACTGTGAATATTCAAAATTGGTTGTCATATTTTTATGTCCTTGTAGCTATTTTTTAATACCTACTTGACTAATAACCTGATATATTTCAGACTTCTATACCAATTGTTCTTAGCTTTTAATACACAGTAGAATTTGCCTAAGTAAGGGGAACACTTTTTATGGAGGTATAATTGACGTTATGTTAGTTTCAGGCATACAACATAATGATTTGATGTGTATATATGCAAAATGATCACCACAATACGTCTAGTTAACAACCATCACGATCCAGTTACAATATTTTTTGAGATGAGTACTTTTAAGATCTACTTCTTAGCAACTTTCAAATATGAAATACAGTATTAACTATAGTTGCCATGTTGTACATTATATCCCTATGACTTATTTTATAACTGGAAGTTTATACCTTTTGATCCCCTCCATCCATTTTGCACGTCCTCCAACCTTTGCCTCTGGCACCACCAATCTGTTCTCTGTATCTATGAGGGTTTTTGTTTTGTTTTCCATTTTTAGATCCCACATATAAATGAGATCATATGGTATTTCTCTGACTTATTTCACTTAGCATAATGCCCTCCAGGTCCATCCATGTTGTTGCAAATGGCAGTTTTCATTTTGTTGTGTGGCTGAATAATATTCTATTCTGTGTGTGTGTGTGTGTGTGTGTGTGTGTCTGTGTCGTCCACTCATCTATCGATGGCACTTAGGTTGTTTCCATGTCTTAGCGATTGTAAATAACGCTGCAATGAACAGGCACAGAGGTGCATGCAGAGGTTTCTCACTTACAGCTCTCCGGTATGGTTTCATTCATGCAGTGCCAATTTCAGTCTTAAAGACACAAATGAGAGATGACCCAACATGTGCTCCCATCTGTTAGAGGAGTACAGAAGTCACTGGGATTCCTCAAGAAGGTTCTTCTCACATAATGAGTCTTTTCACATGGCTGGTAGTTTCTTTCGTTACCATCTCTACAGACACAAATCTACACTGTTGAGTATGATGGGGAGTTAAGGTAGGTTGCGCCAAAGACTGTGTGGTCCTGCTCAATATTTTAGGTCCAAATCAAGACAGAGAAGGGAAAGTTTAAATGTACTGGCTTCAAAGATCTGAGGAATCTATTGGGTAGAAGCAGGAGACCGAGCAAGCACAGCAGAGGGTTTCATCTTTGGGCAAGAAGGATTGACTGTTTTCTTCCCTTGTTTGCCAGGCATCCAAGCCATACCAGAAATGAGAGCTGACGGAGTTCATCACGTAGTGCAGCCCCGACTGGTGTCCTTTCTTGAGGCATCAGAAAGATCCAGGCTGACCTCCCCTAACCCCACTGCTACACAGCCTGCCCTTATCCCCAGGCCCCGGCCTTCCAAGGTTGGGCTGTTGGTGTGATTTTGCTCGTAACAGTCCCCTCACCTCCTGGAAGAGTGCTGCAGCGGGGCAGAATGAGGCCCATCTGTAGGCTCAGGGACAGAAATTCTTCAGAGCTTCTACTACTGATAGTTTCATATTCTAGTGATCACTCACTCCAATAGAACAGTACCTCAGCACCCCTACCAAACACTTAGAAAGTTTCTCCTGGAGGCTATTTAAAAAATGAGTGCATTGTCCGCTCTCCCTGTGGGAATCCCCAGCAAAGTGGCAGCAAGAACTGTTGCATGCTCAAAGAGTAGACTGGTTTCTCCTGCTGGAAGCCTGAGCCTTACCTGCCCAGTATCCCTCAGAGCTGCAGCCCCATCCCTCTCTTCAAGGTCGGCCAGATTCCCAGTGAGAAAAACTCAGGGCCAATGTTCCTGCCCCTTCTATGATCTAAAGGCTTTGCCTCATAAAAAGTTGGGAATTCCTAGTTTAAATCCCACAGGCTAAGTATAAACCAACCATGTTGGAACTTTGTTCTTTAAAGAAATGTTCGACGCTTCCAGAAACACCAAGGTCATTTGCTCTCTGAATAGTTTCTCCAAGCCATGTTGGTTCAGGAACAAAGACCTTATATTTCAACAAAATGTTTATTTTCCATCAAATGGAAAAGAATATGAGTAAGCCCTAAAGATCTCTCTGCCTGTTGGTTTGAATTCTGTGCCTGGAAGCCTCATCTAAACGATAGGCCTTTCATCTATCTGCAGTCAGCCGCCAAATCTGAGTCTCTGTGGTGATCAAACTCCCTGTAACTGCCAGCCTCCAAGATGGCTGCCGGGATCCCCATCTCCTGGTATCTGCGGCCTTGTGATGTCCACTCCCACTCGGTCTCGGGGTGTGTGACTTCAGAGGCTAGGTCACAAAAGGCACCGTAACTTCTGCCTCGAACATGCTCTCTCACTTACCTTCCTCTCATTGCTCACTCTGGGGGAAGCTGCCCGCCAGGTCATCAGGACGCCCAAAGGAGGTCCATGTGGCAAGAAATGGAGGCCTCCTGCCAAAAGTTATGCAAAGGAGCCATTATCCGGCTTCCTGTCAAGCTTCCCAATGACAGTGCAGCCCCAGTGCCAGAAGAGACCCCAAATCAGAATCTCCAGCTAAACTGCTTCTGAATTCCTGACTCGGAACTTGTGATAAAGGTTTATCGATTTAGGCTGATAAATCTTGGAGTAATTTGTTATACAGCAATAAATAAATGTACACTCTAAATTCCTACAAATTCTAAGTGAATTTAAACACTTTACCTCAGGATGGATTCTGACATTTTTTTAGTACCCACCTTAAAACAGTCCACTGTAGAGTAATAATGACAATAACAACACCAATAACAAAAACATTTACCAAGCGCTTTAGGGGTTGGCCTCTGTGCTAAGAGTTTTACATGTACTGTCTATAGATTAATTCTTAGAGGAACCCTGTGACATCACAGTTCTATTATTTTACCCATTCTACAGATGAGGAATACAGGTATAGAGAAGTATAGGGCCTTGCCCGAAGGCATGGAGCTAGAAGAGGCTGAGAGAAAATCTAAAAACAGGCAGTGTGACCCCAGAGCCCATGCTCTGAAGCTCTGGGTGACGGGAAACAGAGTACAGTAGGAATACCATCTCCCATGATCTTATTTCTACACTAACATAACTTAATTCTCCATCAATTTTGCCAGCAGTCCTAGAATGCTATTGGGTTACATCAATTTGCGGTCAACTAAGCCCTCTAGCTTTTCTTCACACAATCTGCTGTCAAACTTGGCCTCCTACACTTTCTAATTAAATCACTCTCCCCCCTGCCCAATTAAATCATTCTTAACCTAAATAGTGTTAAACGTGTCACTGTTCAATTTAACCTGGTTGATTGGCTTTGATCTAACGTTCTAGCAAAATACATTCTCCTTTTTGTTTTTTATTCTCTCATCTGACATGCCAGCTATCCCTGTGGGCTACCCATCATCTCTAAATGTGATAAATTTGCTTTACAGGTCTTTCTTTGATTTGTTCTTAAAATTCTTGCCAGGAGTGGGAGATGAATCCTGGTGGCTCGCCCTAGACATCCCAGGTCATTATGAGTACATCAGTGAACATTTTCTGGGGATGTTCTGGCTAAAAACTTCCTACCCTTCCTTAGAGCTCCCCGGTGAACCCAGGTAGGATATGCCTGAGGGTCCACTCGTTTAAGGAGGTCCCTGTCATTGTTCTACCTTGCCGACCAGCCACCCTTCTGACTCCCATTTCTCCATTCTGTCCTACTGAATACTTTGATCTTGTCGTGTGCCTTGCTGAAATCAGACTATTTTCTTGGTAGCATGACTCTGGAAGCAGCATTTCCTTCATCGGTCCTATAATGCTAGGAAGTTAGTCTGCTCTAACTCCTTTTTCGTGGGTTCATTCAGGAGCCCAACTATTCATTCTCTGTCTGCTGCAATAATTTGGGCTAGAGTTGTCTTCAGAGAATCATCAAGTTTTATCATCTATAGGCAAAAGACTCTTCAGGTGTTTTCACTTAATGTCAAACATTTGCCTTTTTCCACCTTCTAAGCAGTTTTCACAGTTGCTACTGTCTCTTAAAAATTACCAACAGGGATGGAACGATCTTTGCTACAACTTTCCTCAGTCTACTGAGGTATAATTCATCTGTACCCTTGAAAATTAATTCATTTACTGCATTAGGTGGTCTTTTACTAAGATCCTTTCTCATTCTTCTATTTCTTATTTACTTTTATCTTCTCTATAGTTTGAAGATCCTTCTCTTTGACAGAAAATATGAACACAAAATTATAGCTAGGAGCAGTCTTTTCCTGGTTCTGCACTAACCATACTCTACCTGCCTCGAAGAATGGACTTATTCCTTCCTTTTTTACCTGTCTGTTCCCAAATAAATATAGCTTTAAAATGCCCTTGATTTGTGTGTGGTCAACAGCCATGCGGGCAATCCTCAGGTTCTTCTGTCCTTCAGTTTTCCTGGCATTCTCGTAAACACCTGCCAGCACCCACAGTAACACCTGCCACCCAGGAAGCACCAACATCCTCGTTCACTCAACAAAGTGTCATTCAGTCCCATTCTTTGTCATACCTCTTGGGACATGTCTTTCTTTTGATCTTCCCCGCACAGCTTATTAAGTGGTATACCAGAGAACTACATCAGAGAACCCAGATGCACGTGGGTCTTTAAATATGGACTCCTTGTCTTTCTCATGCACACTCTGACTATAAACTTGGAACCATTACAAGCCTTCCAACCTCTCCAGGCCATGTTCCTTTTTAGAATTCTAATTATGGGATTGCATCTGGCTTTTCTCTGAGGTTTTGTAGACTCTGCTATCCTGAAATTGAACTATGCCCAGCGTTTCCTTCTTTCATGGTTATAAACTTTAACATGACACAGATATCAACCTGCTATCCTTTCTGGCCAAAGCAGCAGGTGTCCCTGTTGTCTTCTGTGTATTTTGAGGAATATCACAACCAACAGGTATGTAAAGAATTTTTCAGGTGTTCAATTTGTGGCACACTGAAATTTCCAGAAAATGTACCTATCTGAGGTTTGCTGTCAAACCACATTCTCTCCTTATGACGACTTTGGAATCAGCATCCAGCCACTATTAATTACTTGGATAATTCAACCACAGAATTGATCCATGATGATATTACTTCTGATGTTCCCTCCTTTTAATCTTGACTCAAACATACATGTCTCTGTTCTGTGTGTGCTCAACAGTTTGGGGCTGCCTGGCAAACATTTTTCTACTTCCTAACAGCACAGATTTTTTGGGGGGGGGAGTTATCTCTTCCATCAGGGGTTTACACTGGTTTTTTTTTTTTTTAAAGATTTTATTTATTTATTTGATAGAGATAGAGACAGCCAGCGAGAGAGGGAACACAAGCGGGGGGAGTGGGAGAGGAAGAAGCAGGCTCATAGCAGAAGAGCCTGACGTGGGGCTCGATCCCATAACGCCAGAACCACGCCCTGAGCTGAAGGCAGACGCTTAACCGCTGTGCCACCCAGGCGCCCCTACACTGGTTTAAGGTTACAATCGGATGCCCTATCCTCCCTTATATGCTCTCTCTCTCTCAAATTTGAATCTTGAGAAGACAAAGAGATAGTGCACGAGGAATTCATGCATACAACTGTAGCGTGTTGAGCACCATCTTTGTTTGGAGATGGGCTCTGTAGTTTCCAATTCCTGGCTCCCTGGAGCCACCTTGGTTACTGTTCTTTTCCAATTATGATTCTCCAGCTTTTTTGCTGATTTTGTGGGCTTCCAACAAGGTTGTTTTTGTTCAAGCCAGAACTGACTGAGGCAACCAAAGAACCCCAGCTGGTGTGCTCCAGTACGAGGCACAGTCTTCCAATGATTGATTCTGAAACCGTTGCCTTCCACCAAGTCTCTGACCCACAGTATCTTGGAATCACCTACTCAATTCGTAGGAGTCATCCATCTCCATTTTCAAAAAACATTTCCCCAACAAGCCCACAAGACACAGGAGAATTAAAATTTCAAGTCTAATCTA
Organism: Ailuropoda melanoleuca; assembly: GCF_002007445.2. Lineage (NCBI taxonomy): Eukaryota > Metazoa > Chordata > Mammalia > Carnivora > Ursidae > Ailuropoda > Ailuropoda melanoleuca. Next base: position 93,231,957 of record NC_048221.1, read on the forward strand.
TTGGCTGCCTCCAAAGTAAGCTTGAAGTCTATAGTTACCTGAAGTCTTAAGTATTGTTTATGGTAATGCTGTGTTCTACATCATTACTGTTTTTTTCTTCACTCAGGCTCTCCCTAAGCTGATAAACATCAGCTTCACGGCCTCCTTTAATGTTTTATGAAATTTAAAAGTATATTCTATATTGTATCTGAGAATTGAGAATCATTCAAAGGGCGGGGTGTTACTTAGTTTTCAAACTACACCTGCTACCCTCTCCATAGCATCTGGTTTTCCAGTTTTATTTGAGTCTTTCTCTCTCTTCCAAATCTCTGTTTAGGGACATACAGACCAGGTGAGTTGGCTCTTTTGCCAAACATGTACTTATTTTCCTGTCTTTACATGCTGTAGTCCATCTCCTGATGGAATCTTTATAGGCCATGGTCATAGTTCTACAGAATGTTTATATAGGCAGCAAGACCACTTTGGTGGCTGTGTTGGCCATTCCACATCATGCGTCATATGGATGGTCAAGAAAAACCAGATACCTGCTAATTAGCTGCATCAGGGCCAACACCACACCCTTCCATAGGAAATCACAATTCCCACCATATTGTCTCCTCCTGGAATTGAGGACTCTTTGGATCTTCTACTCTCCCACGTATCAAGGTGATGGTATTTGAAAGGCAAAAGCTCACAGAGCAAGTCTCTTAATTCATGTGTCCTGAATATATTTTTCTTAGCCTGCCAAGTCAGTAAGTCATTGCTTTCTACTCTCCAGTGAAGTGGATCTTTTCTGCGTATGCCCACCTGTGAGATATTCCATCACAATGGGGAAGGTCTATATTTTGCCTCCAGACAACATAGCAAAAATGCCCTCTGTAGACCTCTACGGCGAAACAATGAACACTCACATCTAATCCACGCGAATCCCTACGGGAAGGACCCAGGGAACAAGGGCAGGATATTTCACCTCCTCTGATCTTTCTTTGGGCACCTCCTTCCATGGTGCATTCCCTCCCGTACCAGACCCCAATCACAAGCACCTAAGTGGTCTCTCAAAAACATGTGAGTAAATCCCACCCAGTTTCTTACTGCAGTTCCTTTATTCCCCCTTGTTTTAGTGACTTTTGAAATTGCCAAAGCGACACGTCTTCAAGGCAAATAACTTGAGATAACAGCAAACTGCAAAAAAAGATAAAATCTAAACCACCTGTAAGCCCATCTCACGTAGATAATCACTATTAGCACGCTGGAGGATAACCTTTGTCTTTTCTTTATTCTGTGTCCCCACTTCGTCCCCAAGAGGGAATAAAATGATACTACCATGAACATTTCCCTAACTCGGTAAGTATTCTAATGCCCACTGCCAGGTAATCTTCAATGGCTGAAGCTTTCCACGGATATATTTTCTTCAGCCAATCTCCTCCTGTAGGACGCTGTGACAGCTTCCCAATGTCTCAGTTTTGTAAATAATGCAGAACTGAATACCCTTCTACAAAGATCTTTGTTCATGCACATCTGTGAGGATTTTCCTGGGAAAAGAATTAGTGTGACAAAGGAATGCTTATTTCTAAGACTTCTGAGAATGTCAAGCTGCATTCCAGGACATTTGTAACAATTCACACTCCCCTAAGAGACAAATGGTTCTTCGCACCCTTCCCAACACTAGATATTATCTTCCATTTCCCTCTTGGCCAAGGTCATGCAGGTAGATGGGAGTCTCATGTTGCATTTTCTTGATTACCTATGATGCCCACTGCTTTTTTCATATGATTATTAGCATTAGTATTTCAACTCCAGTTAATTAGTTCTTTATATCTTTTACTCATTTTTCTACTGATATGTCCTTTCCTGTTTAATTTGTAAGGGGTCTTTAAAATAAGAACTTGGTATCCTGTTACATAGATATTGCAAATGACTTGTGGTTGTATCTTCATTTTGTTTAAGCAGAAGTCACCTTGTGTTATGATTAGAGGCCTTCCCTTAAGATTATATAGCTATTAACCTACTTTTCCTTCTATTTTATTGTTTACATTTAATTCTAAACCATCTATAATTTTAGTGTATAGTGTATACTTTATTATTTTCTGAATAGCCAACCAACTTTTCCCAATACCACTTATTATCCAGTGCATCACTTCCCTATTGATCTGAAATGGTACCTTTATCATATACTAAGTACCCCCTTTGTGGTCTGTCTCGTTCCATCGAGGTTCTGGCAATTTCTGCATGAGTACCAAACCGTTTTATTTACATAACCTTGTACTATGGTGGACTATCTGGCAGTACAAATTTGTCATTCTCTGCCCCCAGCCCTCATTTTTTAAAAACAGATGCTCTCCTGTTTACTTTTTCCTGATGAACTTTGGATCATTTACAAGTTCCCTCCCCCATAGCCAAATCTTTTGGAGACGGACATTTTAAATTAGCTTAGAGATGACTGGCTCATATGAATCGGAAGATTTCCTAATCACAAGCGCTAGGTTCGTCCGTTTATTCAAGTTTCTTTAGTGCATCCTGCGGGAAAGTTCCATGGAGCTCCTGCACATAACCAGCGTTGCTGGATTTATTTTTTCTATGTCATACCCTCAGCTTAGTGTTAACTGTCCCTGATAGGATCTGCAAAGGCCTCCAGCCCCTCTGTCTCTCTCCTAGAAATTAAAACAGGATGTGACGTCTGTTATTAGTGATATGCTTAGGTGCTGAAGGAGTCAAGAGGAGAGGGGTGTCTGCAGCTAGTTGAATCCGAGAAAGCTCGCTGGAGGAGGTGAGCTTGAATGGGGGACCTCGCGTGGCGCAGCAGACATGGGGAACCAGTGCGCCGACGCGGAACGCATGCGCACAGTACAGAGACACAGGCAGTAGGGGGCGGGGGGCGGGGGGCGGGGAGAGGCAGATTAGACCTAATGCACTGGAGAGAGGGGGCCGTGGTGGACGCCTGACTTGAGAGGAACAACGGCGGAGTACAGAGTGCGAGCCTGTTGTTGTAGATCTGTTTCTTCCAGCTCGGTCTTGGAAGGCAGCTCCACAGAATCTCCCCACTCCACACAGAGCGCCCCTCTGCAGAAAGTGCAGCCCAGTCCTAAGGTTTCTTTGGTTCAAAGATGGTCACAGAATCCAGGTACGTGAGCTTAGGGGTCTTGGCCTTGACTCAGACATTTCCAGGCGTTGAGAGGGCCTGGAGAGGCAGAGCAAGATAATCTTTCCTGGCCCAGGAGACAGGACGGGGCACGGAGACCTTCCGTGGAGGGCCCGGAATGGGAAGCTCGGTCAGGAGCTGCCCCCTTCGCCCCACACCCCGGCCCCAGAGTGAGGCTCAGACAGGCCGTGCGCCCAGAGCTAGGCCAGAGCGGCCGGCCCGGCAGCCCTGCAGGCACACGCGTCCCGATGCTCCGCTCTGTCCGCCTCCCTGGGCAGGTGAGCGCCTTCTCCCACCAGCTGGTGGACAGGTGGGCGTTGGAATGCTGCTCCCAGGCACCCTGGCCTCGCTCAACCTGGCGTTTCACACACCCATTCCTTAACCTCATTCTCTGCCATTTCATTCCTCTTCCCACACAGTGTTTACTAAAATCTCTCCTCCCCACCAGACTGAAGCCCGGGACCAGGACTCCCTGGGCTGCCTGGGGAATGTTCCCACAACTGGGCGAGCCGCCAGAGCAGAGAACACAGGTTGCCACCCTAGAGACTGCAGCACCCGGCCACCACTCCGGGGTGAAGGAACCCAATCACCACCTTGGGGGTGGCCGATGTCCTCAAGGACGAGAAAACCATCAGGCTATGTCTGAGGAAGAGGGGCTTTTCCTTTGGGGTTTGCAAATAACCAAAAAGGAAAAAAAACCCTTGCAGGAAAAGGAAGAGAAAGAACTTGAATGGCTTTGCTGTTTGTTTACAAAGCAGGAGCCAGCAGTCAAGGGACAAGTGAGAACCCGCGCAGCGTTTTATAATTACTGTGTCTACAATCTGGTGTCTTGCTGCAAGTTCTACAGTGTAGGACCTTGCTGCTTGAAGTGTGGCCCACGCACCAGCAGCATTGGCAATGCCCAGGAGCTCGTTAGAAATGCAGAATCTCAGGCCCCACCCCAGACCGGCCGAATCATAATCTGTATTTTAACCAGACCGCTCCCCCCCCCAATCCCTCAAAACTGAGAAGTGCTTCTCTGGTACCGAGCTTCTCAATCTTGGCTGCACATGGGAACCACCTTGGAAAAGTACCCATGTGAAGATCCACCTCCAGAGATTACAATTTAATTATTCTGAGGTGCAGCCGAGACAATGGGATTTTTACAAGACTCCCCAGGTGATTCTAATATGAGGCAAAATTTGAGAACCGCTGGTCTAGTATGCATGTAAACAGATTCAAAGAAAAAATTAAGAGATTCTTCCTTGGACTATAAAATGGAATCCACAGAGAGCTTTGCGAACAACTAAGCAAATTCACTAAGAAGAAACTGAACATATCAGCACTGATTTGATATGTCTCTACCATATAGCATCAATAAATGATGTCCTTAAGAAGAGAAGAATTAAAAAAAGATTGGGGGCGCCTGGGTGGCACAGCGGTTGAGCGTCTGCCTTCGGCTCAGGGCGTGATCCCGGCGTTATGGGATCGAGCCCCACATCAGGCTCCTCTGCTGTGAGCCTGCTTCTTCCTCTCCCACTCCCCCTGCTTGTGTTCCCTCTCTCACTGGCTGTCTCTATCTCTGTCAGATAAAAATAAAATAAAATCTTTAAAAAAATAAAATAAAAAAATAAAAAAAGATTGAATCATACTCTTCAGTGAAGTTGAAAGATAGCACTTCCTCTCTCTTATCTTCTTCCCATCTTGTGACTAATAATAAAAAATCAGCGACTCCACATATGACAAATTCAAACCATGGCAAGGGGAATATTTCCGTGCTTTAGTCTTACTGCAATAATTTGATTTTTGCATTGCACATTTCGGGTCTGATAATGCGCTTTGCTTTACAGTTACAGAAGTACAGTGGAAGTTCTTGTGTTCCCTCACAGAATACAGAGTTTCCTTTTACTCACATACTCCTTTAATGTAGTTGGACATCAATCTTTCTAGCCTAAAAAGGAGGTTTTATTTCACTGCCAGGGGACAGAACTTCCAAAAAACACAAATGTCTTTCAGCATCATGTTGAGTAAATAATCAAGGGGGTATGAATTGGTCTCTCTCTGACTTCCTGCCTTATTTTGCTTTAAACTCATAAGTGAGCTATGAAAAGACATCTGCCCTAACGTTCCAGCCACTAGGTAGGACGTCGGCCCCAGTACTCCCTGCGCGTCGCACGGTTATCTGGTGCTGGAGCGAGCCAACACGACGACGCGTAGACGTGTCTGCGTACCAGTTAGCGCCTTCCTTTCAATTGAGTTCTTCATTAAAGTCACTCAGCAAAATATCAAGTGACTCTTGGCTCGGGTCTCCCCAGTCATGTCAGGTTTTACACATGACCTGACTACATGCAGTGGGAACTGGCATCGGAAAAAACGGTCAGTATTCAGTACTCCAAGCCCAGAGGCAGCACAGAGTTCCCACGCCCACCGACCCACCTTTCATTTAACTCCTACAGAAGGCGCTATTAGCTCCCGTGGCCCCACCACAAACCCAGGAAGTTCTCTGAGAGCCGGGCCGAGGACAAGGACCTGGGGCTGGGGCTGCTGCATGGTGCTTCCCTGGGCTACCCGGCCCCCAGGTGTGTGGTGTCAGGAATGGCATTGGACAGGAGTCCCCTAAGACAGCCCCACGTTGAGAGAGGCAACGGCGAGGTGTCAGGAGGTGGGCCAGGACCAGTGCCTTTCAGTTCTGTAGCATGCAGGGGACCAAGCATCCCCCAGACTCAAGCCAAACTTTCCAGCTTGGCACGACCCAGAAGTTCGCTCCACCATGCATGTGCAGAGCAGGCCTGCTCTACTCCAGAGGGCTGCACCAAAGCCCACCTGTGCTTCCGTGAGTCCTCCTGGATTAGGAACTGGCCTAGCTGAAAATGTGGCTTTTAAAAACATGAATTCTCTTTATCTTCACGAAAATTCAAGAGGAATACAAGTGTATGCTGTGAAAAGTCTCCCTCTCACCCTGTCCCCTGCCAGCCAGGCCCCTTTCTGGAGACAGCAGAATAACAGGATCCTGTGCACAAGACTGCTGGCACCACCTTCCTTCTCAGAAGGGCTCTGCTCTGATGAGTGAATGTCCCTCTTACCTGTCCTTTGACCCCCTCAGGAAAGGCTTACGCATACAGCTTCTTTGCCATGTGACAAATACCATGACTCTGTCGGGTCCCTACCTCCATCCCTCAGGAACTCCCAGGGCACCGGTCCACACGGCACGGTTAAGAGTTCACAAAGCCCAGGAAATGAGTTGCACAAAGGTACATCTCCAGTGTCTTACAGTGTCTGAGACCTGCAACTCTACATTTTTTTCCCCCACCAAATATTACCTGAATGGGTTATATTACCTGTTTAGGAAAACTTACTGTAGAAGAGAAAAACCACGATATTGAGAAAAACAAAGATAACTAAGAAGGACTAGAGGAAAGGAGGGAAGACTGCAGACAAAACCTTGCCTCAACACAATGAGCGATTGAGAACGGGAAGAAGAGTCACAGAGCATGTCTCATACTGATCGGAGCCTTCCACAGCCTACCACGGGCCTTCAGAGGCACTCAAATGTGCACGTCCTTCTCCACACCTGGCCAAGGTGGGGCCCAGGGGAGAGGATTCTGGAGCAGGAATTAATGAGTACTGTCTTGGATCCTGGTCAGTTGAGCATGGCCCTGGCATCGTCTCAGCTGGCTCATGCATCCCTTGTGGTCAGGTACAGACAAGATGAGTAGCTTCATCTGACAGCCGTCACCCCTCTCTCTCACCACCACTAGATAAGCAGGTATTATCTTTCCTGTTTAATAGACAGGAGACAGCCTCAAGAGGTTAAGTGACTTGCCCAAGGTCACTCTGCTGGTTGGTACCAGAGCCATGGCAGGGACCCGAGCCTGTCTGGTTAATCAAGCCTGGGACTTCCCCCCCCTTTTTCACTGTGCTAGCCTGTTTTGTTCACCTCGATGTTCCTTGATATTCCTTTTCATTATTGAACTGCATCTGTGTAAAGTAGGGGTTTTCCATATTCCCGTGTTTAACTTCAAAACCCCAGTTCCATTTCACAACCTTTCCACACGTTGGGAACAAGTTATAACTACGACCCCCTCCTGCATGTTTCTCAATCACCAACCGTGCTTCAAATGTGCTCTGAAACACAATGGTGCCTTTCATGTAATTCCCCCATAGAAACAGCTTTACTTTTGGCGTGAATGCTAAGTACTACAGTTTATTCCCAATGGTGATAAGATTAATTCATTCTTATTTTTAAATGTAGTCCTGACCCCTTGTAGGCACAAACACCAGTTTGAAAACTGCATGTATAGATTTACCTTTCATATATTCAAACTCGAATAGTAATGGGTATTGATTATGGTTCCTGTGCTAATGAGGAAAGAATGTAAATGAGAAAACCCCTACATGCTCACATACCGAATAATTAAACATACATACACTCTGTGGTATCAAGTGGTAATTCTCACTGCTAATGTTTCCAAGCTTTCTTCAGCAGCACGTACTGGGCACCTTCCGTGGGCCAGAGGGCAGACTGCATGTGAGCAGAGAAGACTGACAGCAGGCCCATTCCCATGCAGGGCCCTGCTGTGCCACTATCACCTCAAACTTCTCATTCTGTGGGTGCAAAACTTTGCAGCCATTTGGAGGAGGGGTCTGAGTAGGAGGGATCTTCCAGAAGATCCTTCAGGAGGGTCTCAGATCATCGTGGGAGACCCTGTGAGCTTGTGTGCCCAATATCAGGTTCACTTTGCTACCCTTTTGTCATGGTTCTAATGACTTTTAAGCTCTGTGTGTGTCCTCCACAGCGCTCACTGCAATATTCTAGGCTCCTCATACGAGAACATGCCACACACCCGGGCACACACCCCAAAAAGGAAAATGCTAACAACAGTGTAGCCAGCTTCCAAAACAAATAAGCTAAAATCTACTCACCAGCCTCACCCATACTTATCAGTGTCGTAACAGCCACGTAGCTAATGGTGGTAAACAAATGCTTAAGGAGGAACAGAACTTTGGAGCAAGAAGCAAACCTTAGGGATGAAGAAAATGAGATCAAGAGAGGTCGTGACCCAAATTCAGGTCTTTGAACTTCTCACCCAGGACCAACTGATGTATAACTTTAGCTCAAGTGTAAGTTTGATTTTTTTCATCTTTTCCAAATGTATCAGTTTTCGCTTGCTGCTGTAACAAGTTACCACAAATTCAGCAACTTAAAATAACACAAACATATCATTTTACAGTTTTGGAGGGCAGCAATATGAATGGGCCAAAATCAAGGGGTCATCAAGGGCTGATTCCTTCTACAGACTTCTGGGGAGAATGCGTTTCCTTGTCTTTTCCTGCTTCTAGGGTTGGCCAGAATTCTTTGACTCCAATCTCCATTTCTCTATCTTCTTTCCCACTCTGATCAATCTGCAAAGTCCCTTTTGTCATGTAAAGTAACAGTCACAAATTCAGGGGCTCAGGATGTGGACATTTTTGAGGGATTGTTATTCATTCCACCACACGAAACAAAAAGAATACTCTTGTGTTTGCCCAGTCATCTGTTGTCCCTAGAAGAATATTTGCAAATTTGACAGCCCTTCTAAAATGCAAAACTGGGTAGAGGAGTAGGAAGAAACTGGTGTTCTGTTTGTACAGTTACATTCCGAGAATCAACACAAGTTAGAAGTTGAGGAAATGACCACGTCTACTAGTACTATGCAAACCTAAGCAGATGTTCAATAATAAAACTGTAAATTTGGCCCCAAATTCACAGTAACTTGAAAGATACAAACTTGAAAAACATCCATCAAAATGGAAAAACAAAACAAAACCCTCCAAACAATAGACTATCAAATGCATCATTGCTGTTTATTTTCACGTATGCCTCATTTGACCCTCAGCCAGTGACCTGAGCACTAAATGTTTGGTGTGGTCCACTAATATGGGCACAGGCCCTGCCCATCCACTTCAAAACAATTCTAAACCTTCCCCAGCACCTCTTACCATCTCAGTGCTTGGAGTTCTCCTGGTCAATATCTCGCTGCAATGAACATCATCATAGCTAAGACATAACTCAAATCTACCCATGCTTATTTCCTTAGGATAATTCTTAGAAGTGGCATTTCTGGGTCAACAGGTAAGCAGGGCATTTTAAAGCCTTATGATGAGTATTACCAAATGGCTCTCATACAAGTTGTAACAATTTATACACCCAACAATACAAGTGTCCAACCTTATCTACTCTGTTCACCAACACTTATTTTTATCTTTGCTAATCTGGTTAATGAAAATGATATCTCACGTTAATTTGCATTTCTTTGAAGACTAGAGAGGCTAGACGCCTTTTTCAATGTCTACTGGTCATAGTTGTCATTTTGTGACTTAACTATTCAAATAATTTGCTTATTCTCTTATTGGTGTGTTAAAAGTTTTGTTACTGGTTTCTAAGAGTACTTTGTTATGAAAGATAGGCCTCCTCTTTAGGATTCACAAATATTGACAAATATTGCCCATGGCTTTCCCGTATAGTGGGTTTTGGGGGGAGGGATTGATGGTCAGAAAATTGTAATTTTTATGTACTTATTTTCCTTTATGGTTTCAGTCTTCCATGTTCTGATTAGTTACCCTTTTAAAAAATAGGTTACATAGTCACCTGTATTTTCTTAGAGAAATTTTACACTTCCATTAAAAGATATTCCAATAACCTAGAACTTATTGTAGAATGGCATCAGGTTTTCCTATTAAACTTTATTTCTTTTTCAATGTCTGGACCCCAGAATCATTTACGACCTCTCCCCCTCTTTTCCCTAGGTATGTGAAATGCTACTTCGTATCACATCAAACTGTTTCTGTGTAATTGGCTCTTTTCAGGAGCTTTCCATGCTAGCTTGAATCGATTTATTCTTGTGCTGGTGTCACAGAGTTTTAATTAGAGCAGTTCTATATTATTTATAAATATTTGATAGTATAAAACCTTCTACCTTTCAAAGCAACATTTTCTTGTGCCTTATTTATTAAGGTAAACCTTAGAAACCTTTAGTCAAATTCCCTCTTACCTAGTCTGAAAGACTAGAACTCACTTAAGTTTCTAAAGTAATAATGGGAGGAACTGACAATTTTATAATATTACACTTTCCTATCGAGGCAAAGGTCTCTATTTAGTCAAATTATCTTAAAAGGAAAGTTTTATGGCATTCTTCAAATAGATTCTGAACATCTTTTGAAGTCTATTCCTACATATTTCACAAGTTTTTTTTTAAGATTTATTTATTTGAGAGAGTGCGAGTGAAAGGGCACGTGTGGGCTTGAGTGGAGGAGGGGCAAAGGGAGAAGAGAAAGAATCTCAAGCAGACTCCCCACTAAGTGTGGAGCCCGATGACGTGGGGCTCAATCCCAGGACCCTGAGATCATGACCTGGGCCGAAATCAAGAGTTGGACGCTTACCTGACTGAGCCGCCCAGGTGCCCCTGTATTTCACCACTATTTTGAAGGTGATCTTCCCCTGTATATTTTTAATTGGTTATTGATGATTTATAGGAAAACCACTGATTGTTTATTTTCTTACTTGCACCCTCCTAAATATTCTTAATATTTCTAACAGGCAGTCTGGTAGTTTGTGTTTCCCAGGGTATATAATTCTATAGTTTGTGAAAGCAGCAATGTATTCCCTTTCCAACCAGAGTTTACTGAGCACCCCTGGTCAGTCCTCTAGTCTAAAACGTCTGGCTGCTGTGCAGATCTTAGCTACACGGCTGAGCTGCCGCCACCCCCACACGTGAGAATCTCCGAAGCTCCTGCCGCTGGGGACGTGTTGCTACCAGAGTGTCATCAATGGTGTCTGGGGCTTGGCCCTGATTTCCGTTTGCTGCCACAATTATTTTTATTGTTTTACAAAAATTAGACTTGAAGACGTGCCATACTTCTCAAATAAGGATCATCCAAAAATCCCCTCGCTCAAGCAGAGGTCTACGACTCTCTCCAAAATATGCTTCCATCGGAGTATTCCCTTGTTGCTACCACGTTCTTTTGCACAAAACTGTGGGAAATGACCCGTTTTCACAGGCCATGGACAAAAAGTTTTGAGCCACAAGAATAAGCAAAATACTTCTTACTAATAAATCTTCCAAGGTACAGAATAAGGCAAAAATTTAGGATCGAATCTGTAACCTCAGCCCCAACGCAGGTGCACACTCTTGTAGGCGGGTAGCTGGAGATCAAATCACAGCTCTTTTTACTAACTCTGACCTTGGACAAGCCACCGAAACCCTCTGGGCCATAGCTCCCTCATGTATCAATAGTGAATGTTACAAAAACGTGGTGATGGAAAGCTCTGGGCCATGCTCCGTGCTCATTCCCTCACTCACTTGAAGATCAAGTGTCTCCTGCATGCCAAGCACTGTGCTGGACACTGATACACGAATGAACCAGACAGACAAGGTCACTGCCTTCAAGGAACTTAGGTCCACTGGGGGAGGCAGGCAAATGATGAGTAAACAAACAAATGAAATCATGACAGACAGCAGTGAGCGCTCTGGGCGACACGGACAGCGAAGTGGCAAAGAGCTGCTGTGGGAGGTCACCGTTCAGCAAGACGTCTCTGAGAAGGGGAAGCAGATCTGAGATCCGAAGGACATAAAGGAGTCCAGTATGGGGGAAACCAGGCAAAGAGCACCCCAAGCAGAAGGACCAGCAAGTACCGCAGCCTAGAGACAGAGAAGGAGAGGAGGCCAGAGAGTTGGAGCAGGGAGAGGAAGAAGGACAGACCCGTGAGCTGCAGCTGGAGAGGGAGGTGGCGGCTGCACCCGGCATGGCCTCTCGGAGCCAATCTGTGCCTGGGTCTTACTCTGAAAGCACATTGCTTCTGCTGTTCTTAGAACTGATGGTGACACAGGAGATACCCCATTGGGTTGCCATTTAAACCGGAAACTCAACTACATGTTCATGATCTCATTTGCAAGAAGGGATTCCACACAGCTAGACAGAGGCTCATTTTAAGATGGCTAAGCATTTCTGTTAAATTGAGTCTCCAATATCACCTCTAGACCTAACATCACGCACAAGTCAATGAAAAAACACACCAACTGCACCTCCTACATGGGAGGTGGACATACAGCAAAGTTGCACCGGGGTCTCTGCCAACGAGGTGCTGAGCTCCTTGGGCATCTTTCTCTTTGGGCACATTGCATTCCAGCCCTGCCGACTTCTGATGAAGAGCCCATGGTGGGGACGAGGCTCAGGCTATTGGGTAGGTAGGAGGTGGGCTCCAGCTTTTGGACAGGCTGGGGTGGCCTATAATCCGATGCTGGACATATAGTCTCCACCGCCAAGGACCTCAGTGGTATTAGTCATACCACTAAGAATCATTTCAAAGGATCTTTATCACAGCTGTGTAGGCCAAGGGATTCTTTCAATCCTTTATAAGCCCATGATTCGTATCAAATGCACAAATCTATATTTTTATAAGCAGTATTGCATGTATTTCCTGCGAGGAACTCTTGCATTGTTCTGCCTTGAAAACTGTTGGACACGAGAGGAAAAATAATTAAAAACAGCTTATTTCGGCATTAACTCTTAGCTGTGTCAATGGAAGAGAGCCAATGTGGTCTTTTTATAACTAAAGAAAACCAACTTCTGACGCAATTTCCAGGTTACAAAACACCAGCGTTTCAACAAGCTGTTTGTAAACCAGTTGGTTGGATCTCAGGATCTAACAACACTAAATATTAAACTACAGGAAACAAGATATTACAAAGAGTGGGTGAGAATGCTAGACCAGCTCACCAAAGCTGTTCTGACCTATTGCATACCTTACCTCTCAAAACTGAGTGTTGTCGAATCTGCCAGTCCCAACAATACTGCTACAGGACAAAGCCCTGGAGACCCACTTCCTGAGGATCTGGGTTTCCTATGCTGCTCAACCCATCCGAGAGCAGGAAAGGGCCTCCCCCAGGGCCAGGGTGCTCGTTTTCTGTCCTGCATGGGACTGGCGTGTCAGTGGGGAATGAGCTACAGGAAGAGGTTGGAAACAGGGCTCTAGTGGGTTACAAGTCTCAGACCAAAAGGGAGAGCGAAGGGACTGGGCCTGGGAAAGGCTATGGTGGAACAAAAGCCCTCGCCTAACGGCTTGCAACAGGCCAGGGAGAAGAAAATAGAGGCAGGGAAGGAGTTTTTTTCCCTTGCTTTTCTCTCCTTTGTCACTAAGGTCTGTGGAAGGGAGGGAGAAGGGACCGGCCATTTACTGACTGTAGGAGGAGGCCGATGCAGAGGTATGGAGGACGCTTTCCTTCTTCTCCTGGCTTTGTGTGTGTGTGTGTGTGTGTGTGTGTGTGTGTGTGTGTGTGTGTAGTAGTAGTAGTAGTAGTAAATAGCATGTGTGCAGATCCTGTTTATATAAATGTCCACACCTGCCAGTGTATAATAGTGGCCGATATTTGTTCAATACTATAATTGACAAAGATTTTCACACTTGTTTGATCTTCACTACTACTGACAGATAACACAAACTGAGGCTCGCTCAGTCAGCATCACAGTCAGGATTCAAAGCCCTTGTTCTTTTTCTTCCACCTGTAGTACATACTAGAATCCTCTAAGAAGACTGAAAAAATACTGATGCTTGGATTCTCCTCCAGCCCCTGTGCATTAGGATCTCCAGGGGCAGGGCAGGGCCAGGGCATCAGTGTTTTATTTAAAAGTCTCCAGGTAATTCTAATGAGCAGCTAAGGTTGAGAACTCCTGTCCTTCCCAATGGTCCTCAAATTATAGCGTGAACAGGGATCACCAAGGGAGTTAAAAATGTAGGTTCCTGGGGCACCTGGGTGGCACAGCGGTTAAGCGTCTGCCTTCGGCTCAGAGTGTGATCCCAGCGTTATGGGATCGAGCCCCACATCAGGCTCCTCTGCTAGGAGCCTGCTTCTTCCTCTCCCACTCCCCCTGCTTGTGTTCCCTCTCTCGCTGGCTGTCTCTATCTGTCAAATAAATAAATAAAATCTTTTAAAAAAAAATGTAGGTTCCTGGACCTCACCTTCGAGATGCACATTAAGCTTGTGTAGCAATATACACATACCTCTCCTTCTAGGCACACAGAAGGCTTGGTCTTCCTCACCCCCTGGAAGTTTAGAATGACTATATAAGTGCTTCAGGCAATGAAACGTGAACACTGAAAAGTGACACATATCTGGGTAAAAGTGTCAATAACGAGCACTAGACCTTATATCCCCCTCGCTCCTATGAAGGTCTAATCTGAATCATCAGTTTCCCTGGAGAGTGACCCAGGGCCCACAGTGGACTTTGAGAATTAAACTTTTGCTATTAAGGTAATGCCATCTGTCACTGCAGCACAACCTAACATTTCCTGATTGAACCTGTAGGTCTGGAGTGAAGTCTGGGGATATTAATTTTTATAAGCATCTAGGGGATTCTCATGCTAGCGGCCTGCGGCCTCCACTTTTAGAAGCCCGCCCAATGCTGTGTTAACTTTGTGTGTTTCATGTCTTTTGTGTGTGTTTGTGTTTCTTTTTTTTTTTTTTTTTTTTTTTTTTTTTTTTTTTTTTTTTTTTTTACAATTTTTAGAGAGAGAAAGAGAGAGAGGGAGAGTGGGGGGAGGGGAAGTGTAAGAGAGAATCTCAAACAGACTCCCTGCTGAGCATGGAGCCCGACATGGGGCTCGATCTCATGACCCTGAGATCATGACCTGAGCTGAAATCAAGAGTCGGATGCTTAACCAACTGAGCCACCCAGGTGCCCCGTGTTTTCTGTCTTTATACAGAAATTGGCAAGCTCAGAGAGAAAGAGGATTCATATATTTGTTCAACTTCTGATGTGCACTCACCTGTGTTAGGCATTAAGTGTTTACCTTATAAACAGATGAAGAAGACAGAGCCTCTCTGTCCTCAAAGAGCTTACCATAAAAGAGAAGGCAGCGGGGGAAATACTAAATAGTTAAAAAACAAAGGGATGGAGAGAGAAGAGGAATAAATTCATTTTGCCCAAAGAGAGGCAGAGTAGCTTTCTGCAAGGGGAGATGTATGGCCTAGATCGTCAAGGTCAACACTGTCCAAGCCAGAGCATTTTCACAGGTACAGCTTTACAAGAAAGCCTCAGACAGCTGGGCTGCAGAAAAATATCGGGATGAGATGGGGAGAGGGCCCAAGGGCTGGCATTCAGGGAAGGCCCCGGGATGGAGGGAAGTAAAGTGAGAGGGAACCGAGGTGCCACACGATTCCAGAACTGTGCTCTCCAGGAGAAATAAATGTGAGTCAGATAGATTTTACACTTTTTTAGAAGCCACCTTGAGGTGGGGGGGGGAGTGAGACTGATTTGAATATTTAACCCAATAGAGTCAAGATAGTGTCTTTTCAATAAACCACCAATATAAACATTAATAAGAGAATTCTTAAAAAGAAGAATGAATAAGTAGTCTTCCAAGTCTGGTGTATATTTGATATTTTTGACACACCTAATTTGGACTAGCCACAAGGGTTCCATAGCCACTTGTGGCTGCAGTACCGAACGGGGCCACTCTAGGCAGCTGCCAGAGGCTCCTAAAGACATACTTTTCTGGGGCACCTGGCTGACTCAGCCAGTGGAGCATGCAACTCTTGATCTCAGGGTTGCGAGTTCAAGCCCCACGTTGGGTGTGAGGCTTACTTAAAAAAACACAAAAAAACACACTTTTTTCAAGGAGGATACAGTGAGCACTGGGCACTCATTCACCTAAAAAGAAAACATGATCAGTATGCTCCTTGTGCCAGATTTTTTTTTTTAACTATATAAGCCATTGAACAGCAGTAAAAATACAGTGATATTTGAAAATATCATTGTCCCAGCCCTCTCCCCAAACAATATCCTGGTTCAGGGGATTATATTTACCCACAAATTGCACTCCTTAAGTTCAACAAAGTAAGTCAATCTGCAGTATTAAGGGCAAAAACACACCTCTGAAGACTTTTTACAAGAGGGAGTATTTGGACAGCTCTGTAGTCCCAACACTCTTTACCAAGGTTGATAATTTTAACTTGAAGAGTGACCAGCAGGGAGCAAGACCTGCTCAGCTCAATGAGAACAGGCTGTCTGGTGCTGCCTCTGCTTTATCCTAATCAAAAGTGTCCTTCATCCTTTCAGGGAGGCCAGCTGGGGCACAAGGCACACCAGGGCGTACTCGGGTAACAGGAGGCCTAGACATTTCACTGCATTTCAGAATCCTTAATAAATATTAAATTCGGGGTGCCTGGGTGGCTCAGTCGTTAAGCATCTGCTTTCTGCTCAGCTCATGATCCCAGGGTCCTGGGTTCGAGCCCTCCGTCAGGCTCCTTGTTCAGCGGGGAGCCTGCTTCTCCCTCTCCCTTTGCTCCTCCCCACAGGTCATGCTTTCTCTCTGTCGCTTTACTTTCTCTCAAAATAAAATCTTTAAAAAAAAAACATTGTCTAACTTGTTGAATATTGGTCTGGAGGCCATACTCTTTTCCATGGTTCACAGATAAGAGATCCCAGATTCTGAAACAGTCAGGATGCTCTAAACACATCCTCAAGCTCCCGGTCATTGCTGAAATGGTTCCGAACAGGAAGACCTTCTAGGTGGTACAGCACAGATTAAAGACACCCTCCAGGGCGCCTTCTTCAATCCCCTCAGGCAGAGCACAGCCTGTGCTTGGCCCTTCCTGACACGGCTCTATTTATAACTCTGGGGGGAAGTCATTTAATTCAAGTAACCCTTTGCCGTTCTATTGCTCCCCCCCTCCACACTTAAGGGCCCTGAGGGCAGGGACTGCCCCTTGTCTGTCTCTGATGCCAGCACAGCCCTCTGCAGTCAGCCCTCACATTCAATCGCAAGGATGTTAAAATATTCTTGACATCAGAATACTGACAGAAACAAAGGAAGATGGACTCAACTCAAATTGGGCCAAAGATTCCTTCAGTATGATACCCCCTTTCTCAAGGGTGCCAAAGAACTATTTTTTCTTTTTTTGAAAAAGTTTGCTTTTCTTCCGTGTTTTCACCTGGATGGTTAATCCTGAGCCACTGAATCCCAACAGCTCCGGCTCCTCAATTAGGTACACTCTCAGTTTAACTGTCTAATTATTTCCCTATCTTTAGGCATCTCGAACCTGTGCTCCCACTTAGATTCTTAAATCGTTTCAAGTAAAAGGGGAATTAGGAGCACACTGTTCTCATATGAATCACTATAAATAGTCCCCACATGTGATCATCAGCGTCTCCCTGAACCCTGCCCATGAAGTGAGAGCAGCCGGTTCATACTTGCAACAACAGTGTCTAAGGGCTGCCATGCAGCAAAGCAAGAATGTGAAGTCCTCAAGCAACTGACCACGCCACCTTCACTTCTGGGGTCCTGTGACACGTGCTGGGCACTTCGCACAGGAAGCCAAGACCTTCTCGACCTTCCTTTTCTCTCCTCTGGTGCCTTGGCTAGCCTCCAGCCGTTCCGCGTGGTGGCTCTCTCCCATTTCCCTCTGTTCCTCCTAAATCTCCCTGCTCAGAATAGAGCACACCAGCCCACGCTTCCCCTGTCACCGAAGGGGCAGGCTGCTTCCTCTGCGTTGGGTACTGTAGTTCGGAAAGCAAAACCGCATTTTTCGGCATCTACTGGCATGGCAGGCTCCGTAACACCACTTCGCAGCGGCCGAGGGGGGCTGCCTGACCTGCTCGGTGTCAAGGGCATGCCCCTGAGCGCGGAGTTGTGAGGCTGACCCTGCTGCAGCCACAGCCCTGCCCTCAAACTCTAATCACGTCCCTGCCACCAGCTGGCTCAGGTCATCTTAGTATTTCATACCACTTCTCACATGACTGTTCCTGCTTTCTCACTCTATAAATCGAAACAAAAGGAACTTCCTATGTACCTGGCACACTTCAAATTCTTTACACGTGTCATCTCATTGGGTCCTCATCGTGACCCTATGAAGCAGGCTTGGTGGTTGTCTCCACTTTACAGGTGGGGAAACGGAGGCACAGAGTGGTTAAGGAATTCGCCGGAGCTCAGTCCCCAAGGGGCCCAGTTTAGGCTTGAACCCTGGCTGTCTGGCTCTAGACCGTACTGCCACCGGCATGCTACCAGATTCATCTGATCTTCATTTTTAAAGATGGTATTTATTTATTTATTTATTTATTTATTTATTTGAGAGAGAGAGCGCATAAGAGTGCACAAACAGGGGGAACAGCAGGCAGAGGGAGAGGGACAAAAGACTCCATGCTGAGCAGCGAGCTTGATGTAGGGCCCAATCCCAGGACCCTGAGGAACATGACTTGAGCCGAAGGCAGGTGCTTAACCAACTGAGTCACCCGGGCATCCCCTGATCTTCATTTTTAAGCACCTTTCCATCAAGCCAAACTGAAGTAGATGAAAAAGGCATAATTCCCTCACCTGCTAATGAAAAGCTGAAATCAAGGAAAGCACAAGCTCAGAGAATAACGTGAGAACTTCTAACCTAGAAACCATCCCCACTGGATACACATCCCAGGCGGCTAGCAAATGGGGAGCACTGCGCAGAAGACAGGGAGGACTGAGTTTTCAGCCATGTGGACTTTGTGACCTTGGGGTCCTACAGGTTTAATCCTCTGCATTTCATAAGCCTAACAGCAGTCATTTCAGAGAAATCTATGAAAAGATTCCTTTAGGAAGCACCTATCTGACTCAATATTTGTGTACTTAGTGAAACACTCACGTCAGTCTAGTGTCCCCGCTCACCAAAGTCGCATAATACAAGGTTATTGACTCTGTTCCCCATGCTGTACATTACATCCCTATAACTTACTTAGGACTGGAAGTTTGTGCCTTTTGAACCCCTTCTCCCATTTTGCCTACGCCCTCCTCTCTGGCAACCACCAATCTGGTTCTCTGCATCTGAGTTTTATTTTGTTTGTTCATTTGTTTTGTTTTTTAGATTGCAGGTATAAGCGAAGTCATGCAGTACTTTCTCTGACTTACTTCACTTAGCATAATACCCTCAGGACCATCCATGTTGTTGCAAATGACAAGATTTCATTCTTTTCATTCATTCATTTCATTCTTTTCTCCACATCCTCTCCAACACTTTTTATTTCTTGTCTTTTGATGGTACCCATTCTGACAGATGATATCTCCCTGTGGCATATCACACCCTTTCGATGTTCAAACTGGGTCTTTATTCTGGAAAAGGTTGGGAAGTACTAACCTGGAGTTAAATCCCTGGGAAATTGCCTGCAGTGACAACTGCAATACGGTTATCACTGGGTTAGAGGTGCGCCTAGGTTTCTAGAGCCTCTCACTTGTGCAAGGCTGTGTTTCTCTAACAGGAGAGCCTCCCATGGAGTGCTGAGTGATTCACGATTATATTTCCATTTGTCATGCCTCAGAACACCAGGAAGAGTCATTTGTGGCAGATTTCATAGTAAGATCTAACACCTTCCACTTTCACGATTCCAAGAATGCCATCTGAGACCTACTGCGTAAGGCAAGGAGAGATGTTCATTATATCCCAAGCCCCTCAAAGTCAGGATGGAAAAAGGCCCAGAAAAAGAGATTCCTAGCCAGGCTGCCAAGTGACAGCTGGGAAGAAAAATGTCCTCCTTCTGAACCCCGGGCTCCGTGGCAGCAGAGTGTGCGCAGACTGAGGCCTCTGTACGTCATCTTACCTGCTTCTCCCCTTGTTCAGCGCTAGCATGCTTTGGTATTTAGGAAACATTTGAATCAATGAAGCCTGGTGGAAAAAAGTGTCCAGATGTGAGAAATCACCTCCCACCACACATTCTGATAGAGGAGTAGGGTCATAACTTTCAAGTCAGGAAGCTAAGAGGAGAGATTCGGAAGGGCCAGCAAATCAAACAGCTACAGAGCCTGCTGAGGAGGACCTGTGAGCCGGGCTGGATTAGAAGAGCAAGGGGGGGGGGAGGCGCCTGGGTGGCTCAGTCGTTAAGCATCTGCCTTTGGCTTAGGTCATGATCCCAGGGTCCTGGGATCGAGCCCTGCATTGGGCTCCCTGCTCAGAGGGAAACCTGCTTCTCCCTCTCCCACTCCCCCTGCTTGTGTTCCCTCTCTCGCTGGCTGTCTCTTTGTGAAATAAATAAAATCTTAGAAAAAAAAAAAAGAGCGAGGGGGCCCTTCTGTGGCCTAACTGGACCCTCTGGGTGGTTTCCAAACTCCAAAGCTGGAGGTTTGGGCTTGGACCCTCAGAAAACAAAGCTGCCGGGGTCATCATCTCATGCCTGCAAAGCTAATGAGAACGAGGATCTTCTGAGGTGGTGGGCTGAGTTCTGAGGTTGTTTGAGGCTGTTTTGCAAGCTCTCCGGGGAATGACAGGCATGAAGGAGGGCACGTGATGGGATGAGCATGCGTATTACACACAACTGATGAACCACTGAGCACTACCTCAGAAACTAATGGTGCACTGTATGTTGGCTAACTGAATTTAGATAAAAAAACCCCAGAAAGTCAGTTCTGGAAGAGGAGCACATCGCAGACTCCAGAATCAGCACTGTCCAGCTGAGGAGGAGCAAGGGTTCCCAGGAAGGGACGCGTCCTCGCCCTCAGGAGAAGGCTCCGTGGCCCACAAGCTCGTGCACAACCGCCTTCCTCCCACTGGGCCTCCGCACAGCGTGGCTGAGGACGACACGCGCAGACTTCGGGGCCACGGAACCCGAGTTTCAGGTGTCCTCAGGATGGCTCTTCCGCACACCGACACCGCCTCAGGACAGAACTGAGGCGATAAAGCAGCATGAAGACACAGGTCTCGCTGCACACTATGCACGTCACCAATAACCCAGTAAGCGAGGCGGCAGCAGCAGTTCGCACTTGGAGCGCCTACTGTATGCGCACACGGCTCCAAGAGCTTGACGCAGAAGCTCTTAACCCTCAGAAGAGCCCTAAGAGCAGGTATTGCTAGATTCTTAGGTTACAAGTAGGGAAGCTGAGGTACAGAGAGGTTAAGGAGTTTACTCAAGGTCTCACAGCTAGTAAGTGGCACAGGTGGCATTTGAACTTAGCCTGTCTAGTTCCAAATACTCACATTCCAGAGACCGATCCCATGGCCCAGAAAGGCCCAACTTCTCTGTGGAAACCCAGAGGTGTCAGGCACTTTGAGTTTCTGCAAAGTAGATCAAGATCTAGGAGCCAAAGGGCTATTAGAGAAGAGTCTGGAGAAGCAACCCCAGAAGTGGGAGGTGAACTGGTGATTGTCACTTCAGGGCCCATCTTACCAGACAGCCGGTCCCTGGAGGACCTGCCGTGCAGGGGAGCAAGGTGTGGGCTTCAAGCAGCAGGGACCAGGAAGCCCTCAAGCAGGCCGGGAGGACAGGTCCCCGTGCTCCAGAAATAGCAGGGCCACCTGAGCCTCAGTGACCGCAGCAGTCACTGGACAAGACAGGAGTGCCTGCGCTCAACCCACACTGGCTGACAGACTTGTAGGCAGATAGCAGCGACTGCCTTTTCTTTCCTTTGAAAAATAGAGCCCCCACCCCTTTTCCCCTGACTATAGTATTAAAATATGCTCATTACCAATATGGCCAAAAAATAGTAAAGTACAAAGGAAATGAAAATCACCTCTATTCCCATTAGCCAGAGATAATTCCCTTCCCAATGTGGCCACAGCATCTGGGAGATCACCTGACCAAGGAAGACAAACCAATATGATTCTCTCTGGAGACTAAGCAAAGACGCACAGAGATGGGATAAGTTGGTACAGAATTCTCTTCGAGGTAGGTACAGGGCACACAATATAGCCAGAGCGGAGATCCCTACAGTCTCTCTGGCTCCTGCACACCTCACGGCCAGCCTGGGCAGCACTTCCAGGGATTCTGTGAGGCCTGATTCCTTAAAAATCAACCCCCTCTTTACCTATACTGCTGTGTAGCTGGGTTCTGTTCTTGCAACATGGGGTGCCTGGCAGAGTCCAGAGAACAACCAATCGCACGGAAAACCAGCCCAGCACCGTGGGCCAAACTGAGCGAGATGCAATTTTTTCCCCCTCAAAACAATGCACGGCTTTTACTGCATCTTTAAAATACCCTAAGTCTGAGGAATCATCTGGCATGTTTCTGTAGCTGGACAACCTAGATTTTATTCATCGGCCTGCTGAACGGTTCCTTTTTCAGAAACATAGATACCATCCAAAATTTTTCTGCTATCTTTGTTTTTAACTGTTACGGCTTGCTGAATCAAAACAGGGAATTTGATACAAGTTCAATGTTGCTTCCTTCAAGAATGAACTCATCTTTCCAGGCTTGAGATACTAAATGAGCAACTCTTGGCCCCTGTGGATGTATTTTTTACCCAAGAAATGTTGGATTTCTACAGGAGAACCACTCCCCTGAATAATGACATCGTTGGGGAAGTCAGCATACACAGACCTCATCTTGCAATGACCGCCCAGTGGAAAGCCCTTGATCCTGTTCTGTATGTGACTACAGACAGTGTGAACTGTAGCCTGTTCCTTTCTATTTCCCCACTGTTAGTTGACCCGGAGCCTCTTGTTTTTCTCTCCAAGGAGACTGAATTCTACGCTGACATGACTGAAGTCCTCCCTCGGCAAGCTCCTCTGGGGCCCTTCACAATAACAGCGGGACCCTTCACAGAGATGCTGACGGTTTTCTGGAGTGATGGCTGGCAGTGGTCTTCACACTCGTAGTAGATGCAGGAAAAAAAAAAAAAAGGAACAAGACCCAATTTAACAAAGAATAAAAAGTGTAGGTTGGAAGTCTGAATATAGTAAAAGCAGGTGTTTTCTTCAACAAAATCCATCCTGATAGATCACGGCTTTGTCTATGTTTATGCTTTACTTTGGGATGTAAAGATCATCCATATTATCTGCGGACCCTATGCCTTCTGATGGCAGAGGCTTCCTTAATTCTCATGTGTAACCCTGGGGTACCTGGGAGGCGGCAGTACTTTATAAATGTGTGCTAAATAAATGTCCAAAGCTAAAAAGTGGGAGAACAGTAAGGTGTCTATTGGCCTTGATTTTTTAAAAATCCACAAGTTGTGCCACTTGCCTTGCTTCTTTCAAAGACGGATGACGGTCTCTTAACTGAGCTCAACCTAAACCAAGCGCCTGATTTACTCAATCCCATTCTTTCCTGGAAACATCAAGCCCAGTGCCCTCAGCATGCAAAACTGAGTTCGTGGGCTAGTCTGCTTTACCAGCCCATTTCTGTTTTTACCAGTTAAGCTGTGTATTTACCAAGAGGACATTTGTGTTTTGTTCCCAGACCTGTTTACGTTGGTTGTACTCATTTACGTGTTTACGTAATGTAATTACATATTACAAAAAGTAATGAAATATCTGTGCCTAAGCTGTTGCTTCTATTATAAGTTGAGTGTTTTGGAAAGACTTCTTAAAGGTGAATAGATTAAAGGAACTGCTTTAAATTAGAGGTGAACAAGAGAAGTATAAAAATTAGGTATACGTGGAGGGGGAATGTTTAGGTCTAGAAAGATTTATGGCACTTTAAATGTCCAAGTTCTTACACTAAAGAAATCAGACCTGGAAATGATAGAGAGTGCAACACAGGTACAGTTTACATAAGCAAATGGTGCAGAGTGCGAGTCGGTAGGAGTCCATTCATAACTAAAACAAGAATATCATGAATCATTCCTTGACCCTCCTTCATAAAATGTACTCTGGAATTCTCTGTTCTAAGCTGTCCAATCTCATTTTTAAAAAATGTTGGCTCTGACCCACCAAAGTGATTTTGTGACTCATGGTTTGAGAAGATACTGCCTAATTTCATTGATGGGGAACTGAGGTTCAGGGGTGTTGAAGAACTCTACTAAGGTCAGACAGCTCGTGAGTCAGAATTACAAGCATGGATTCCACATCCTATGTCCTGTCTGCTACCCTGAGCAACCTTCCCTCTCATCCAGCATGGTTTCCTTTGCAAAAAGTAGAAGGTGAAATGAGGAACTAGATGACAAGGATAAATCCTAGAGAGGAAAGGAAAGAACCCCTCATTTTCTCCTGAGGCCCCACGTCCTTCCAAACATTCTCTGAAGCAAGAAAGTCCCAGCACACACAGGTGTATGCACTTTTTTCCTGTACCAAGGCATTCCCACATCTCCTGTGTTACAGACACATACTTGGAACAGTGAACCGTGTACCTGGGTAGAACACGTGAGCCTTCTAATTTTAGAATGACTTCAGCTCCACGTGGGAAAACTCCAGACAATGGAACGGGGAAGCAGTTTGCAGTTCTGAAAAGCTTTTGTTAGGTGAGATGAGCAATAAACAGATCTCTTGCTTGCTGGCTGACCCACGTTCTACCTGTTTCCCAAACAAGTAACGCCTTCAAATACTTTTCCCTCTGATCTGATTTCCCTCCTTCTGTGCACCCCCAGCCACAACTCACCGTCTCTACAGAGTTAACCCCAATATCCTCACCCAAATCTGACCACCCTCTCCCCGAGCCAGTGAGCCTGGTGACCTTCTCCATGAATACTATCACATGACATCTTCGCCATGTTCCTTCACCACCGCTGCTGAAAAGTCTCCCAGACACTCACGGAAGCAAGCCTTCAAACACTCCCCTATTCCAGCTGGGTGGGTAGACACAGGATAGAGGAAGGAAAAGTTCAGAGGTTTCAAGAGGCATGCAGATCGAGCCAGGCCGATGGCAGGGGGAAGCCCGAAGCCTGCTGCCAGGTGTCTGAGCAAGGGCCTCACCACACCCCTCGGCCATTACACTGAGTCTCATGAAAACATGAGAACCAGATGGGCGGCCTGGGAAAGGCGCAACATTTCAGAGGGTTAAGCAAGGAGCCACCCAACAACTTAACCGGCTGCGTTCTGTCCCTTTTAAGGGGCATTAAAAGGTGCCTTTTGAAGATAGGTCATAACTCCTTCTTCGGGAGGGTGTGACAGATGTTCTAGGCCAGAGCTGCTGCCACCGTCATTCTGCCTCCAGCTAGGTTTCTCTGCAGGCTTTACAAATGAACAACCAACCAGATAAAAATTTTCTGTCTTCACCCCCAGACTATTGACTCGAGTCCCAAAGCAACTATTTCCTAAATCACCTACTAAGCAGTCAGCCGAGGTGCACTTAGGTCATCGTGAGGCTGACATTATGAGCTCCCATGCTATCTTTTCATCTGTGTGGTGGGCTCCCTGGCCCAAGGATGGAGAAGGACTGCTTCTTTGTATAGTCCCAGCAGCTAGAACTGTCGAACCTAAGTATAAAAGAGCATCTGACTCCAAGAGAATGAAATACACGGCAGTCACACTATTGCTTCCCTACCTAGGGTCCATGGCAGGCAACACCCATGCATCATGGCCATATTTCCTAAGAGCCTGAAGGCAGCCTTATAATCCCTCTCAATAAAGCCCTCCAAGCAATCTCTACCAATTTATCAGAGTGGTCATGTGAAAAATCTTACAGGCTATTCCTGATTCGAGTCCTACAGACGAGGAGACTCAGATCCAAACGGGAGACAGATGGACAGCTTGCCCAGGGGCTTGGCGAAAACAGACAGCTGGACCCAATCCCCAGATTCCTGACCTCCAGCCTAAGGCGTGTATCTCTCCAGTATCCCACTCAAAGTGGATGTCTGAAAAGCATTTACTGACAACAGCAATGCCAGTTTCCTATGCCTCTGGCATAATTTACCCTTCACATTTGGGGATCTAAGAGAGGAAGACTGGAAGAAAACAATGAAACCTCAACAAGAAAGGCCAAGGGCAACTTTCTTTTTTTTTCTTTTTTTTAAAAAGATTTTATTTATTTATGCGACAGAGAGACAGCCTGCGAGAGAGGGAACACAAGCAGGGGGAGTGGGAGAGGAAGAAGCAGGCTCATAGTGGAAGAGCCTGATATGGGGCTCGATCCCACAATGCCAGGATCACGCCCTGAGCCGAAGGCAGACACTTAACCGCTGTGCCACCCAGGCGCCCCAAGGGCAACTTTCAAGTAATAAGATCATGGAAAAAAAATTTTTTTTTCCCAAAAGCACAAGAAAGCCACATGGGATCAGCCCCACGTTTCCTCAAGTTCATGCGCCACCCTTCACTGGCACACAGAGTTTGCAATTTTCTCTCCATGCTGCTCCATCGAAATGTTAGAGCTGAATCCCGAGTGTGCCTGTGCTCCAGGACTAGCATTTAAGAATGTTTCAAAACCTTCTTATGTCCATTATGGTTTCTCATTCTTGTCAACCCTTAGAGTGGAGAGACTTGCACATTCATGGATAAAGCCTTGTATAGCTTCTGCCCTACAACAACCCATCTTTACACCTAAACGGATCGTTCTGGGATTTAGTCAGGGAGCCCAGCCACGTCCAGGGCACAAGGGGTTAGGAGGGACTCAGACGTGCAAGTCAGTCACCCGGTCTATTAAGGACCACACTTAACAGAAATAGTGTTCGCCCAAAAGGAAATATAATGCAAAAGGTGAAAACATTTAAGGAAATGCAAATTAAGTGAGGTAAAACAAAACACTGAATGCAGTATCATCTGCCCTCCAAATTTAAGGATCTAACAAGAAAGGATTACTGTTGCTTTTGTTGGTGTAATGGGACTATGGTTTTGTTTTTTAAAGCCCTTACTTGTGAGCTAGAAGTACCACTCACAAGTGAAATGGACTTTGCTTTAAAATATCCCAGCAGGGGCGCCTGGGTGGCTCAGTCATTAAGCCTTCCTTCAGCTCAGGGCGTGATCCCAGTATTCTGGGATCGAGCCCTGCATCAGGCTCCTCCGCTGGGAGCCTGCTTCTCCTTCTCCCACGCCCCCTGCTTGTGTTCCCTCTCTCACTGGCTGTCTCTCTCTCCAATAATAAATAAATAACATCTTTAAAAAAAGATATCCCAGCAAAGGAAGAAAATCAAATGGTGCGAGAATAGAGGAAAGAAAAATGGCTCATGATGCTAACTGCTGAAGCTGGGTGATGGGTGTACGGGGACTGATGTTACTATTATTTCTCTTCTGTGTATAAAGATTTCCATAGTACACAGTAACAAATCGTTTTACTTATTGAATTAGGCAGGAGTTCAATACGCAATCCAATGTTTGGGGTGGTGAGTGTGGCTGGTGGGGTGGTCCCCAGTTTGCACTGCACCCACAACAGGGTTTCAGTTATGTCTGGTAGGGACAGAGTGGGGGTGCTCAAGGCCTCCCAGGGCCTGAGGAATCTTCAAGGATTCCCTAAAGGAAGAGGAAGTTAGGCAAACAAGCCTGATTCAGTCGTAAAGCCCTAGCCCTTGGAGAGGTGGCTCTGATACCATCCCTGCCACATGGACGGTCCCCTCGCCCAGCCCTCTCTGGACTCCTCTCTGAGTCCAGTGGGGCAGGGTGGAGAATAAGTAAAAATGCAAAGAGCTATTCCATCGAGCTCTCTGGGGCCCAAGTCCCCTAGCTAAGTGACCTATCAAACAGTAAGGCAGAGGCCAGACAGGCAGCCCACTTCCCTTCTCCGCAGCTCTGGGATCTCAAGGTCGTGGCACTGCCCCTGCTCTCACCCACCACGCTGGGCCACAGAGCGGCCCTAAGGCCGTTAGAGGGTACCGTGCAACCCAGCAGGGCGTGACGAGTTTGTGAAGATATATCATAACGAGGAAGAGTAAACATCAGGTACTTGATGTCAGAGACGTTCTCATAAAAGCAAGTCCAGAAAGATGGAAGAGAAGCTGGTCACTCGTGCAGCAAGGACAGTCATTTGGGGATGAATACAGCAGGTCTTCCCATGTTTGCTCAGGAAAGACTGGGAAACCTCCAAGGGGCCCTGGTAGGAGCCACACCTGAGGCAAGAGGCTCAGGCAGGACACCCCTAGGCCTCTCCTGTCTGTACAAATGGATGGAGATGGGGAGGAGGGTGAACGGACCTGGTTGCATCAGCCTCTGCCATCGCCGGATGGAAGTATCAGCTCTGCCATCGCTGCAACCTACCACCTGCCAGTGACTCAGCCAAGAACCTGGCGCTTTGCCTACTGGGTCCTGCAGTGAGGACCGGGGGGGGCTGAGGAGGCACCTGGGGGTAAATGCATCCTAGGAAGAGAGATGGAGCAATTCTGAGACCAGCGTGGTGGAGTCACAAACCAATGCCACCACTTCACCCCCAATATATTCACGTCCAAGCCCTTTGTGACGGGGGAGGTAATTAAAAAGTGGAAACTCTGGTAGGTCTTGGACCTCTGAAGCACTGCTCTCAGATGGACACACCCTTATGCCACACGTAACTCAGAGGCAGTACAGCATTTCCTTCTGTGGCATCGTGGGCCACCAAATGGCTTGGACACCTTAAGGGATTAGCTGCATCAAGGATAACCGCTTCAAGGGGGAGAGTGTGGGGCCAGTGGGAGTGGCAACCTCCCCTCCAGTGTGTTTGGAGGGGAAGGTGTGGAAGAGGAGAACGGCAAGGTACCAGGGACACTGTGAGCTTGTTTAGAGAATTTATGAATACATAAGAGCCACCCCCGTCCCCGCCATATGCACCTTCCTGAAATAACCAGAGACAAGCAAAGCAGCAGGGGTCCCCCACAGTAACAGGTGGGAGTACACGCCATGTCAACAAGGGAATAGCGAAACTGGCAGACTCATGCGCTGCTGGCATAAAAGTTAGCTCAATTCACTTGGAGAGCTATTTGGCAATTTGTTACAAGGGTCATAAATATATTTATTCGTGCTCCCAGAGACATACCCTGAGGAAAGAATCCAAAAGAAGGGAAAAGCTTCTAGGCATGAAGAGGGAGCATCACAGTTTAAGCTGGAGGCAACATAAATATCCAACAGAGAATGCTTCATTGAATTACGCATGTCCATCTTAGTGGAACATCATGACATTTTTAAAAAGATTAATTTATTTATTTGAGGGAAAGAGAGAGCACAAGTAAGCCGGCACATATGGAGGGACAGAGGAAGAGAGAGAGAGAGACAGAATCTCAAGCAGACTCCCGACTGTGTGTGGAGCCCAAAGTGGGGTGCAATCTCACAACCCTGAGATCGTGACCTGAGCCAAAACCAAGAGCTGGATGCTTAAATGCACCATCCAGGCGCCCCAAACATGACACATTAAAAGGATAAATTTCAAGACTTTCCAGCAACATGGAGAAAAGAACAACTTGAAAACTCGAGTTTAAAAAGCAGGAATCACAACACCTGGCACGCGTTGTGATGAGCACTGATGTTATACGGAACTAACGAATCGCTGAACACTACACCGAAAACTAATGATTATATACTGGCTAACTAAACATAAAAAAATAAAATAAAATAAAAATAAATTAAAAAATAAAAAGCAGGAATCAAAATCGTTTCCTTAGGGGCGCCTGGGTAGCGCAGTCGTTAAGCGCCTGCCTTCGGCTCAGGGCGTGATCCCGGCATTCCGGGATCGAGTCCCACATCAGGCTCCTCCGCTATGAGCCTGCTTCTTCCTCTCCCACTCCCCTGCTGTGTTCCCTCTCTCGCTGGCTGTCTCTCTGTCACATAAATAAATAAAATCTTTAAAAAAAAAAATCGTTTCCTTACCACAACTAACTGCTGTATAAAAATATGAGCGCCCCCAGACAAAGGCTAACAACAACACGCGATGTGACAGCGGACGCTTCTGCAGTACTCTGGCCAGGAGACGCTCCCCTTCTACACTTCCCAAACCTCCCAGTATGTTGATCTAGGATCTTTGAAATGAAATAAGGGAAATACTACTAGACATGTCACAAGATAAACCATAACATAACGAAACCAAGATCACCAGGCAGAAGCAGACAGAGGGTTCGGGAACCTGGGCTCCTCTTTAGACACATGATTATGTGAGCTGGGAGACTGGGGTGGTCCCGAGCTCTCGGGTCCTGAGGCTCCACTGTCCAGCACCCTTGCCCACACGGACTGTCTGAACAGAGCTGGAAGATGGCAAGCCTTCGGGGAGGGGGAACAGCCCCCTGGTCCCTGCAATGAAGACCCCCTCAGAAGTGCAACTGGGCCCCTGGTGTGAAGGGCAGCCAGGTCGCAGGGGACAGCCCTGTGTGAGCAGAAAGGGCAGGAGCCCCACAGGAGGCTCCGAGGGCAGCCTCCACCCACCAGCCCAGGTCTGCTCCCATCCATCCCATCCATCCCCCACGGAGGGGACGGGACTCACCACTCAGAGCGGACGTGCTGTTCTCCAAGGCCTGGCACACAGCCAACAAGAGACCTGCGTGGGGAGAAGAGAGGAAAGGTAAGAGTCTGCTCGGCAAACTGCTTTCAGGACTTGAGGGCAGGCCCCTTGAAAGGTAAAGACCAGGCAGTTTTACAGAGAGCCACACAACTTGGGGGGCTCAGTGCAAAAGGAAAATGTGGGACCCCTATTCAAAAAGCAGCAAAAAAAGTGCCATTAAGGGTACTCAATAGAAAGCTTTTTCCTTCCTTCCATGGTCTCTCTGTACCTGTTCTGGAGTTTTGTTTTTTTAATACTGTATAATTTTTTTAATTGTAAAGAAACACACATAAGATTTATTATCGTCACCATTTTTAAGTGTGCAATTCAGTAGCATTAAGCACATTCACGTTGTTGTGCGTGTCACGATGGCTGTTTTGCTGTGTATGCCACCTCTCTCTGAGATGCGAGGATCCTTTTAGGCTGAGCACTGCACCTCACAGGCCCCCAGCCGCCCCAGGGACGAGTGTGCAAGTGCTGGAAACGGCTGGTTTCTCTTCCCGCCAGCAGCTGGACGATGTGCTGTGACCCAGCCAGGGCAGGGCCATGTAGACAGGTCTTTCTTCTTCCCAAGGACTCCAACTGAGGCAGACAGCTGACCCCCAAGGGTATTACAACATCTGTGTCTGGATGCATCGGGTACCTGGATCAGGGGTAGGGGAGAGCCTTGCCCCTGTCTAGTGACCCACTGAAGAGGCCATAGAGCTGCCAGCCTGGGATGGGGACAGCTGTCACCACGCCTTGTTCCAAGAGGCTGTGAGGTGCACGCACCTAACACCAACTTTTCTTGTGTCCAGGCCCTGCCAGGGGCAGAGTGTGGCAGGGCAGGGGTGAGGCAGGGAGGTGGCAGTCAGTAGGATCATGGGAGCCAAGGCTCCAAGTCCCTAGGACACACTCCGTTGTCCCACTGGACTTCACTTACGAACTACAAATTCAAAGGTAAGACTATTAAGAATTTCAAGACTGCAACCACGCGGCATTAGACCCCAGCATCGGGACCCATGTGAGCATGGGGACTCGGTGAGACGACAGACGCTGCACGCTCGCGAAGATGCCCCTGCCGGCAGCAGATGACTTTCTGTGCCCTCCCATTACAGTACCGGAGGTTTCTGGAAACAGCAGCAAAGTTCCAATAAAGAAGGAACCTCTTGGGAGTTATGCAATCAGCATGCACTAAATTAGAATGACTTCCTAAAACTGAAATGCAGAAAGATAGCCTGGTGTCAGCGCACAGGCTGGGCCACATATGGGTTCGCTCACACACAGCTGGACCCCGTCAGCACAGAAAACAAGCAGAGTCGTGGGCTGGTACCGCTCCACCGCACGCGACTAGCACACACTCTTGAACGCAGGTTGTGAGGGCTCCTTTCCCCTTTTTACTCAGGGTATAGATACGGAAGGCCTGGAGTCTCTGGGGAGAAATGTATTTGGAACAGGGAAAGCAATCATGCTCAGGGCTTTCCTTTCGGCCTCTGAAAGAAGAAACATCACAGAAACAGCAGCCTGCTTTTCCTGGAGGTCTGCATGGATTTCCCAAGGACCCCTACACAGCCCAGGAACCAGAGACTGCGGCTAGAGTAGGGGCAGCGGGCAAGGAGAGAAAGTGGGTGAAATCAAATGCCTTCCTCCATGCAATTTTTTCTTGCTGCTCATTTGGAAGTATGGCCCTTAAGGGTTCCTTGGAATCCACACGCCAAGCATCCGAGCGAGGCATTCCTGCCACGGCCAGATCCACATGGCCAGCTGGGGACCGGTCATGATCTGACTTTGCTGGTACTGCCACAAACCACTCCAGGCCAAAGTCAGCCAGTGACCCGTAGTAACATAGAGAACATGGGGATTCTTTGCATAACTCTTAGGAAGCGCCGTTGGCCTGTCACAAACTGTCCCCGAACCAATGATTTATCTTGCCACCTCCCTCCCCAGCCCCATATCCTGTCAGTCAGCGAAAGCAGAGCCGGTACAGTTCCTGGTCTCCATATCAACCGCTGCTTGAGCAAAGCCAAGACAAGAAAGCAAATACTGTCCAACTGCAGCCAGGACAGAGCGGAGACAGACACCGACTCTGGCGTCTGTGGACGGGCCCCTCCCCCAGCTGTGGGGCAGGTTACTTCGCCCGCTCTCTTCCTCACCAGTCAAGCTACCAGCTGCCAAGCTCACAAAGGCATTCTGGGAACTCATCAGAGTTTGCAAAACCACCATGTTCCACAGATGAAAGACACTGGGTGTTTGGAGCAATATGGAGAAGAATAGTTCCTTTCTATACCCGCAAAATCTCACAGTGAACAACATAATGCCCTGAGCTGCTCTCTGTGATCTTGGTTCAGGCGCAACTTCTGCTGATGAGAGGTGAGGCCTCTGCTTTCCCGAGGGTCCCAGACCAAAAGACAGGGGTCAGATCTCTTTCACTGCCCTCCCCCACCAGGTGAGGGTGCCTC
This sequence comes from Ailuropoda melanoleuca, assembly GCF_002007445.2. Taxonomy (NCBI): domain Eukaryota; kingdom Metazoa; phylum Chordata; class Mammalia; order Carnivora; family Ursidae; genus Ailuropoda; species Ailuropoda melanoleuca. Next base: position 93,264,561 of record NC_048221.1, read on the forward strand.
TTACTGGACAGGCACCAGTTCCGAGCCCAGCATTCGGGTTTTATGTGTTAGTCAGTCGTGATCACCCATGATGTGGCTCCTCCCAGCCTCCCTGCCTTCTGGTCCAGCCTCCGGAAACACGTGGTTTTTACAGGCAAGGAAATGGAGGCTTCCAGAGGTGAAGAATTTGCCCAAGCTCCTGCAGTCAAGTTCAAGTTCAAGGCTGTCCAAAAGCCCATGCCCAGGACAGTGTTTCATCATCACGCCGCTCACCATCCTCTAACCATAGTCTGTCACGAAAGGTGGCAGGTGTGTCTCACCAGCTACGGCCCCCAAATGAGTCTGAACAATAAATTCAGCAGGCCTAGCAGCAAAGCTTGACCCCTCTGTTCTGAAGGCATCCACTGGAACTTTCTTGCTGCCTCCAGTTCCCCCCACTAGGAGCCAGGTCTGCCGAGGGGCAAGCCCAGCTGCCTAATCTGCATAAGGCCAGGTGCCCAAATTGCCAGCCCCACGGCTGTGCTTGCAAAAGCCAGGCTGTGTGAAGGCCTTCCAGAAACCTGTGGCTCTGGTAGGCTCTGAGGCTCATCCGAAACACAGGCAATCCTTCCCTGGGGCACCTGTGTGTGGACGGTACAGCTGCCACACGCAGTGGCTCCAGGAAGAACACACACAGTTCAGATGGGGGCCTGAAGGCCACAGCCACAGGCTCCCCTCGCCTGCCACGGGGCCCCACCAGCGGCCTCCCTCAGGGGCAGGAATCTCTTCCAGGCTGCTCTCGCCAGCATATTTCTGCTTAAGGAGCTCCAAAGAGAGGAATCCCTGGATCATGAACTTCAAAAAAGAAAAAAGGGGAAGTAGTGGGGGGGGGGGACAAACCAGTGAAAGTGGCTCCCCAGCCACAGGAGTGGAAACCCAGGCCTGTCCTCAAGGGGGATAAGGGTTGCAGTGCTTATAATTCAGCTGTTTGCAACTTAGTGTTTCAAACAGAAAGAATGTCAAAAAAGAGGCTAACATATTTATCTGGTGAGTTCCCAGACCAAAGCCACCATGAAACCCGTCCACTGATGTGTCAATGGTAACTGCTGTTGAGAGGTGCCGAGCCCCTATCTCCCCTGAGCCACAGAGCAGCATCCCCCACACATCCCAGTCCCTCAGTGCAGCCCTTCACTCATGCATGGGATTGGGACACCCTCTATCCTCTCCCACCCGTCAGCCTCGTGACCACCTCCTCTGGGGACACTCAGCTCTAGTGCCCAGATCTGGGAGAAGCATCCTTAGGCCCCTGGCAACCCCAGCGGAGTTGACCTTGCCCTGCTCTGGCATCTACGACAGCCAGTATTTGCTTCCCAGCTCTGACTCAGTCCACTGTTTGGATCAGTTGCTCCCCCCCAGAAATCAAGAGTTCCACATCTCATCCATTTTAAGTTCCCATAGGCCAGGCTGCCTGAGTGAAAGGGTAGAGGGTAGGCTGTGGTGTCAGGGAGATGTGGAGGGGTTGGCGAGAGGGTTCTGTAGATCCTTCTGGATAAAGGATACCCTGGATTTAAAGGAGGTGCTGAAAAAAGACCCATGGGTAAAGAAACAATGCAGGCAGGGGAGAGGGGCAGAATAGAATGTGGGTGCTGGGGGGGAGGGCAGCCAGGATCTACCCCCCTTTCTCTCCTGCTGTAATCAGGGCTGGAAGGTCATAGGGGACACAGCCTGGAGCTCAGGAAGTGGTGAGTGGTACTTAGAAAGAGAGAATCCTACAGTTTGGCCTGAGGTTTACAGGGACGCGCACAGGGCAACTGTGTGGGCACAAAAATGCGTGTGAGCAGGTCACGTAGGACCAAGGACCTGCTGGTATGGCTTCTAAGGCCTCTTCCCTTATGAACCGCATTTCAATATTTAAGATTTACCTGCAACCACGGCAGGATTTTATGTGCATAGCAAAAACTGTAATATTGTAGGACTTTATCAGTATTTTTAAATGCAAGAGGTTTTGATCCACGGGACGATGCTGGTTTCAGGGTAAGAAGTGGTTAGGAAGAAAGAAAAAGAGAACAAACGCACCGCAGGTAGGACAAGGAGGGAGTCTGGTAGGACCGGGAACTAGGAGCTTGCCCCTGGCGAGAACACCCATAAATGTCATGGCTGAAAGCAGCCACCTGCATCCCCATCATCCCGGTGTAGGGAGCATGGCCCTCACAGTCTACGGTTTCTCTCCAAGGAAGAGGTGACAATTCACATTTGTCCCTGCTTACAGAGACATAGTGACACTTGCTTCAGAGGATGTCAGGCAAAGCTGCAGAGGAATCTGTGGAAGAACTGGCCAGACAGGATTAGGAATACTCTGGGGATAGCAGGGAGAGTTTAGAAATATGTGACACGGGAATGAATCATCCTGGGCAGACGGGCTTATGGGACAGAGGGCTCTTTCTTCCACCATCCCAGTATCTGGAACACTGCTTTTAAAACACAGGTTGGATCCTGCTACCCAAGGAGAGAGCCTTGTAGAGAATTTATTTCAAATAGTGTCCTGTAACAGGTGGCGGGTCACAATGCACAGCAAAGAAACCAGCGATGCAGGGAGCAGGCAGCTTTTAGCTACAAACCCACAGAGGTGAGGTCCTGACCCCTTTGCCCCAACGGAGCCATGACATGCAACAAGTGAAGCAGGAAGACATTTCTATACCAGTGGCAGGTGGCAGAGGGAAAACCACTAGGGCCTGATTGGTCTCCTGAGCTCCCTTCTCACATGATTCAGTCACAGAATTACCACAGCGCTGACAGCTTTAAGTAATAGCTGTAACATTTGCTCAAGCACTTACTCCATGCCCTGCAGTCTCGCTCGAGAGTCAACGCAAGCCCTAGGAAGTGGATAGGATACTGTCATGCTCCCATTTCAGAGGTAAGAAAGTAGAGGTACAGGAGATTAAGTAACCTGCCCAAGGTCACCTAGTGTATAAGTGACAGCCATTGCAAGCTCTTGTCACAAGGTCCAGTGGGCCCCACTTTGCTTCTGCTTCTCCTGTGAAGTACAAAGAACACAGACATGCTAGAAAAGACCACCGCCTCCTCCTCTCTCCTGCAGAGAAGCCGGGTATCTATTGTGACACAGGGAACACAGGCTCACAGGGAACCCAGAGATGAGGGTCAGCTATGAATGGCGTCACCCTTAGCCAATCACTTCACCTCTCTCAATCTTAGGCTGTTTATCGTAAATGAGAGAGTTGGGCCAGAATGTCTGCCAGTCCATAGAGTCCAGGCATCTATGAAGATACAGGGCTGTCCACCTTCCTCAGCCATCCAGCCAGGGACGGGGGGACCCAATGGCTCCATTCCAATACTCCATAGGTGGATCCCCGCCTTGAAGAAGGATCAGTCAAAGTAAAGCCTTTGTGTGCTTGTTTCAGGGAGCCAGCTTGGTTTATGGTAATTTTGTCCTTCAATTTAGCATAGCGTTTACATCAAATATCAGAAGACGGGTGAGACCCTAAATCGAACCCTGAACAAGCACTTTCTATCTCTACGTTTTCAACACAGTCTTGATAACATACTCTAAGCTCACAACCCACGAGGGAATGCACTTGGGTCAGTGAGCTTGGGACTCTCCGTCACCCCCCCAATGACCCCTGGGGTGGCCGTAAGTGGCAAAGTCCACCTTGATGAGTCTAAGATAACACCTCATGATTATGACATCATGGAAAATAAGCCAGTGTTACCTGAAGGCTCATAGGTATTTTCCATATCCATCTCAGTATATCTGCAGATGGGAAAAAGCCAAAGTATTCAGGATGAACCTTCAGGGTCAGGGAGGAAGACATGAGCAGATGGGCGTCTCGACTGCACGGTCTACCATTTTCTAATTCTGACTCAGGGTCTGTTATGGCAGAGCAGAAAGGAGCCTTGCCCTCAGAACTGGGTTCAAATCCGAGCTCTGCCATCCCAACTGTGAGACCTTGGGTGTGTTATCTAACCTCATCGAGCCTCGGCAGCCTCATTCATAAATAAGGATGACAATTCCTCACATGGCTTCTGCAAGGATTCAATGCAATGAAATGGAGTACACAAAGCCAAAGAAAAATTGAATCTTCCATAAGAAAGCAAAGGCAGATGAGGATGGGCTGCCAAAGGCACCATACTGATCACATGTTTCCACAGACGCTATGCCCCCAGCACCCTGACCACTCTCCAGAAGCCTGCACCTTAAACCATGTGTTCAAAAATAAACTCATCTCATCCCTGACCTGTTCCGCCTCCTCCTGGCTTCTAGGCGGGGCTGAGGACCCGAGAGCCATCGTCTACCCCTCCCTCCCCTTTACCCCATGTCCAAGCCCAGGCCTCCTCCGCAGCCTGCCTCCACATCATCTATCTCATCCATCCCCCCTCACCCCGCTGCATCCCTACTGCCAATGCCCCAGTTCAGGCCTCGTCATCTCTCCTGGGCTATCACAATAGTTGCCTGACTGGTTTGCCTGCCAACAGCGTTTTTTACCTTTGCTCCTGCTGCCAGGGTGAGTTTCCTGAAACACTTGCTGGACCATAGCACTTCTTTCCTCTAAACTCCCCACAGGCTTCCTGCTCACAGAACCCAGTCTCCAGTCCTGAGCAGAGATGGGAGGTACAGAACCTGGTCCCAAACCCCATTTCCACCTGCTACTCCCTCTGGACCCATGGACTCCAGCTGCCTGTCACAGTTCCCTTTTCCCTGCACACGACCTGCCCTCCCTTGGCTTGGAGCTATGGGCTCACGTGACCCAGGTCCAGACTCTAGTCCCTGTGGCTCTGTGGTACTTAACTGCCTGAGCCCTAGTTTTCTCTGCTCTAAAAAGAGCTGAAGATAGCTCTTTGCTGCACAGGGTTGTAATAAAGATTAAATGGGGGGAGGGGACCCATGGAAAACGTGTGGGATACAGAGTGGCACATAAAAAACACACAACACATGGAGCTACCACCGAGAGTTGCCGGAATATTCTGCTGATCTCTCAGGTTGGCACGCCCCTCCCCATTCCTCCAACCGTGGAAGTCAGATTTGCCTCTCAAAGCGCCACCCAAATGTCAGAAATAATCATTTCTTCTTCAGAGCAGGCCTTATCTGATTCTGCCTTGTAATTTTGAAGTTTTCCCATCTTCTCGGTCTCCCCCTCTGGTGCGGCCAGGAACCATATGCGGCTCATCTCTACCCCCACACCGGGCACCATGCCTCACACCTAGTCAGGTCTTTGATGCATGTCTGTTGAACTGAGTTTCTCTAGAGGTCACCAGCTTGAAAACCGAGTGGAGGGGTGAGTGCTGAGGGTGTGCGGATGGGGCATGGGAAAACCAGCTGATCCTCGGAATTCCTTCCTCACGTCTATGGTAGGCCCTCCAGAGACACAGCTCTAACTCCTGGTTCTCATTCTGATTTCAGCGGAGAGGAACGACTCTCGAAACAGGGCACACGTGCATGCATTCAAGAAGTACTTGCTGGGGCGCCTGGGTGGCACAGCGGTTAAGCGTCTGCCTTCGGCTCAGGGCGTGATCCCGGCGTTATGGGATCGAGCCCCACGTCAGGCTCCTCTGCTGGGAGCCTGCTTCTTCCTCTCCCACTCCCCCTGCTTGTGTCCCCTCTCTCACTGACTGTCTCTATCTCTGTCAAATAAATAAATAAAATCTTAAAAAAAAAAAAAAAAAGAAGTACTTGCTGAGCATGCTACACGGCCGACTCCGGCCCAGGTGCTGCAGACCGAGAAAAGGCCTAAGAGTGCCTTCTCTTACAGTGTCCACAACATACCCTTCCTATGAGAAGTAATGCTCCCAGTTCCTGGCGAGCCATTCCCACTGCACTCCATGATACATGTCTGACTGCACTATCATTCCTGGGGGGTGAGGGGAGTTAAAATGTGTCTTTTCATTTTCTTTTTTAAAGATTTTACTTATTCATTTGACAGAGAGAAAGCGTGCGCACACAAGCAGGGGGAGTGGCAGGCAGAGGGAAAGGGAGAAGCAGGCTCCCCGCTGAGCGGGGAGCCAGATGTGGGGCTCAACCCCAGGACCCTGAGCTGAAGGCAGACACTTAACTGACTGAGCCACCCAAGCACCCCTGTGTCTTCTATTTCAATAATGATGTGAACTAGCCTCGGTAGAGAAGAGGAGTGCGGAGTGCCATCCTTCTCTGGAGCCGGGAGGGAGTCTCTGGAACCCATATGCCAAGATGACCCTGACTTGTTTGGGCACCTGCTGACAGACTCCAGAGAGGTTCATTTTCACATGCTTAACTCATTTTGTAGGATTTTCCCGAAAACTTTATGAGAAAACAGGAAGACCTGCCCTGGTGACTGCAAGGAGGAGAAGACAGAGTCAAGAGGGGGCCAGCGCTGAGTGAATGGCTTGGAGCAGCAGAGGGCCAGCCCCAGGTCTGCGTGCTGAGCTCTATGCGCTCAGGGGCTCTTCGGGCAAAGGCAGGACTTGCCACAGGAGTTCACAGTCTAGAGGATGAGACGCAACTGAAGCCAACACACTTATGTGCATTCAGCGAGTCTCTCTCATGCTCCCTATTCAAGCCCTTTGCTCCCCCCCCAAATGCGTCTACCTGGTTCAGTGTCCTAAATGTCCTCATTCTTTCCTGCTGCCCCAGCCCCTTGGACCCAGCCTTCGGGGTGCACTAGACCCTGACGTCCTCCACAGCACCCTCCTGACCTCTCCAGCAGGCACGCCCTCTCCTTTCGCCCTGGACACGGTCAGTCCCGTCAGCGCCGGGTGGGTGCGGGGCCCACACAGTCACTCACGTGCACCGGCCCCCTTGCGCTCCCTCTCCCGGCCCAGACCTCATCTCCCGCCATGTCTGGTTTAGGAGAACTGGTTCCGGTGTTCCTTCCCCTACCTCAAGGGGCAAATGGGAATATATTTGCAAAACGCTTTGAGCTCTTTACACTCGCGATCTTAATTAATGGCCGGGACCGACACCACGTACGCAGGCATCAGAAACCATGCAGCTGCAAAAGGTGATGTGTGCCCTTCCCGGCTTCTGGAAAGGCATGCAGAAGAAGAAAGGACTAAATCAAAAAGCCAGAGAGACCCTCTCAGGAGGATGCGGAGGCTGCCCGCTGAGATACCTTTGTTTCTGAGATCTGGTGGGTGATGTCACACCTCACACTGCCACGTAGACATCTTCCTCTTCTAACAGCCCACCCACTTCCGAGCCTCCTAGAACCACGCGGCCACTGATTTGGTGGTCTGAGAGCACCCGCTCCTCTGAAGCAAACAGCATTCAGGGACAACGTATCTTTATCAGAAGATGGGCTAACCAGGCGGCAGCAGGCATCTCCTCTGGGCAGGACTGGCCCTGGGCCCGCTCCCACCCACACGGACCGATGCTACGCCCTTTTTTGTGGGGAGGAAGCAGTCGTCTTTTGGGCAGAGCTAAAGCCTTAGCAAAGACCTGGGCCAAGGGCTGGGTACTGAGTCAAACTTCCTTTTCCAGCAGGCCTGCTCCCCCGCTGGCTGGCGGAGGGCCCTGTCCGGGCACTGCGGGGCAGCGGGGTGAGGATCACGGAGCCCTCCCGAGCCTGCTGGAGATCCCCGGATGCTGAATCACCAACAGGCTCAACCAGGACCGAGGTCTGCGACCGCAAGCCGCTGTGCCAAGCTGAGGTGCTCTGAAACCTTGTGCCAGCTGCCTGACACCGATTTGAGGCATCAAAGCAGCTGTGGAAAGGGCTACGCTTGACTTTCCCAGAGTCCCAGAGGAGAGAAGGAGTGGGGGAATGGGCTAGAGACCAGGCCAGGATGAAGTGGCAGATGCAGTGGACCTACCTGCAGGGCTCAGTTCCCTCAGTACTGGGACCAGGTGGGCTGAGACCTGGCTGCCAGGAAATTCAGAAATCAAATGCCAGCTCTGGCAGTGTCCCCCGGGACCTTATAATTTCCCCCTCCCTCTCCACGGAGGCCCATGGCCATGTCTCAGTTTCCCCTGGCCTTGTGCCCCAAAAGGGCCATCTGCCACACCCAGGGTCACCAGTGGCTCGGCTTGGACCTCCGACCAGCAGTTAGCCTCTCAGCAGTTCCCACAGAGCCCAGCCAATCCTTCAGCTACGTCACGACTATAGGCACACACCATTCGCAGCAAGTGGCTTGGAAGCAGGCTATGTACCAGGAGGAGATTTAAAAAAAAAAAAGAAAAACGCAATCCTTGAACTCTGCCCCATTTCCTCCATGCTAATAGCTTGATGGTGACAAACTCTTCCCTTCCTGATGCTTCACTCGGGACACCCCCAGAATCACCCTGTGAAAGGCACTGCGATGCTTGGGCCAAGATAAATACCAGCGTGACTTGGAAGAATTTCAGATCGATACAGCATCAGCCTGGGAAGGGGTGGTGGATGGAGGGGACAGCCAGCCTTGCACCAACGCTAATCACCACGGCCAGGCCTCCATCGTGTTCTGTGTTCTCAAGGCTGGCCACAGAACACCCCTGGGGAGAACTCACGTGATCAGATGGGGGCCACTGATTGAGAAGCAGGGGCTACACAGAGGCTAAAAAGATTCCCAGAACTACAGATTCGTAAGAGTTAAGGGGAAAACAACCTGAGGTTCTTGTAACCTTACATTTCTCAACCCCCATCACACTGCTGACTGGGAAAATGTCTACATGCTTTTCCTTGCGCCCTGGAGATGAGGGGCAGGAGGAGAGGAAGAGAGGAGAATGGGTGAGAGAGGGCCCAGGGGACAAGTGCAGGTACCAGCTGCTGAAAAGGGTCCAGACAAGGGGAAGGCAGGAGGTGCTGGGTTGACAACCTTGCATGGGGAGACCCTGAGCTGGCCACCCCTACCCTAGGGCCCTCACTGCTGGCAGTTCCCCCTAGGGGGCCTCTGGAAACTCATGGGGTAGCTTCTGATGGTCGCAATGACTGGGGGGCACTCCTGGTATTTAGGCAGTAAGAGCAGGGATGCTAAGTTGAGGTAACACACAGGATTTTGTCCTGTGTAAGATGCTCAGTGCACCCCCACTGAGAAATCCTGCTCCCCACCAGGGATAGTCCCTTCCAGCACAGGGCATTCAGCCTCCAATTGCACATGTGCAGAAGTACCCAAAACTCAGAGGAAATGGACCAAGCCAGAAGTCATGTGAATGGATGGTGGCACTCATTAGAGCCTGGTAAATGGTCTTCAGGAAGCTCGTGAGGGGGGTGGGGGGGTCCTGCTGATCTGCCTGCTCTCCTTTAACTGGGATGCTCCCCTCCCCCCTCGCGATTCCCTGTACTCTCATGTTCATCTGTCTCTCTGCATTAACCCGGAGCACTTGGGTTGCACAGTATGAAGCCTACCTATAAAGTAACGAGACTGACAAAGCACAAACAGCACCCACTCCCAGTGTTTTATAGTCGTGGGCTTCCAAAGAAACTCCCAGAAGCCCTAAGGGGGAGGAACTGATAGAAGGAGGGATGTTTTCTCGTCTCTTGGCCCACTGCCCAATTTTAGGGCCCCTGACAAATTTCCCTCGGCCAATGTGGATTCTTCCAGACGCAGGGGGCACAGCCATTCAGCGAATGCCCCCAAAGCACTTAGTCGTATGGGCAAAGTCTGTCTGCCTCCAGGACACACACCAGTAAGGACAGGGCATGCCTGTCCCTACATTTCTGGGGGTGGAGAGCATCATGTACCTTTCAGTGGTGTCAAAGCATTTTAAAGGGAGACCAAAAACCTGGGAAGACAAAGTAGCTCTTCTCTTTTTGGAAATGGGAATGGGATCTCTCCCACCAATCTGCTCCTGCCCTTTTCCCTATTTACTTTTTTGAACTTTTGGAGGGAGAGAAGGGTAGAGAGGAGAAGCAAAAGGGAAGAGGGAGCAGGGAAAAGAGGACATTTTCTACTAGGATGGTTCAGCTCAGGCAAGAATAAGAGAATGACAGAACAACGTGGGTGGCAGCCTGCATGTTTAAATCCCCAGATAGGAGCGCAGTGAGAAGGGGGTCTTGATTAATATTCGGTGTATTCCCGAAGCATTGCCTAGAAAAAAATTGGACTCCTTTTAGATGAAGGTGGTATAGGAAGCAAAACCAGCTGGTGAGACGGTATAGCTACTTTGGTGGACAGCTGAGTGGTTTGTGGCAAAATAAAACATCAGGTAAGCACATGGTCCAGCAACAGAGTTTCCTGGTATTTACCCAAGTGATTGAAAACTTAAGTCCACAGAAAAACCCACACACACTTTTATAGTGGCTTTAGATGAATGGATAAACTGTGGTACCTCCAGACAGTGGAATATTCAATACATAGTGTTAAGTAAAATAAGTCCATCACAAGAAGCTCTGAACTGTGTGGGAGTCCACCTATAGGACATTCTAGAAAAGGTAAAACTATGGAGGCTATAAAAAGATAGGTGGCTGCCAGCGGTTTAGGAGGAAGGCAGAGATAACTAGGGGAAGACAGGGGGCTTCTGGCGGAGCAACTTACTGTGTAAGCGGGGGATCCGGGTCACTACACATTCGTCAAAACTCCCAGAACGTACAACACAGAGAATCAGCTCCGGTGTACACTAGGGACTTCAGCTTAAATTTAGCTGGAAAAAGCATGAACTTTTTTGGGGGGGAATACCACTTTTATTAGCAGTTTGGGGTTTCTCCCTCTGAATATATGCTTGTGGGCCTAGATCTTGATTCTTTCCCGCGAGTACTGTCCATACCCTGGAACCGCACGGTCCGCTCTGTGGCGGTACCATACTTTCTTAAGCATTTTCCCGACGGCTGGCCATCGTATTTATGATTTTAAGTAACACTGTAGTTACTATCTTTGAGCTTATAGCTACTTTTTAATGCTATTCTGATTATTACCATTTTTAATTTGGATATAGTTGGCACTCCATGTTACGTGAGTTTCAGGTGTACGACACAGTGATTCAGCTTTTCTATAGGTTGTGCTCTGCTCGCCGCAAGTGCGGCTCCTCTTGGTCACCCCACGGCGCTCTTACGATACCACTGACGGCATTCCCTGTGCTGTGCCTTTCATTCCCGTGACTTAGTCATTCCCTAACTGGAGCTCTGTATCTGCCCCCCCCACCTATTTTGTCCATCCCCCTGCCTCCTCCCCTCTGGCAACCATCAGTTTGTTCTCTGTATTTACATAAGGTCTGATTCTGCTGTTTGCTTGTTCATTTGTTTTGTTTAAAAAAAAAAACACCATTAACTTTAGTTAATAATCATGTACTAATATTGGCTCATCAATTGTAGCAAATGTACCACACTCAAGCAAGATGTTAATAGTGGGGGAAATTATGTGGGTGGGGTAAGGAAGGGAATTCTCTGTACTTTACACTCAATTTTTCTATTAAACCTGAAACTACAAAAAAAAAAAGGTCTATTAAAAAAACAGCTGTGGACAATTACAACACTATGAAACAGAATTATTTTACTCTACGTTCTAAACTGTCCCATCATACTGCTTCCCTAAGATCAAGTAAAATGTCCTTCTAAGAAGGCCATGGCAGAAGCAGCTTGAATCGGACTTCTCTGGAAATGCAGAGAAGACACTGCTCAGCCTTCCACGGAAGCCCACGGATCTGGGCCTCACTCCCTGTCCATCAGCTTGGCTGAGTGTAAATACAGAGGCCAAGGCCCGCTTCCTGGCCAGGCTCTGCCATCGCTATGAATTCCAGCTGGCTGAAAGCTCGGAGGCCAAGAAGTACAATTAGCTCTCTTATATCGTGAAGTGTGTTGTATGGGTGTGCTCGATAAACCTTTCCTGATAGCGGCTCCCTGGGAGAAGCCCTGAGCCGCTCTGGTCAGGGACTGGTTTGGGCTCCCGTGTGTCCTCAGTCTCACTCTCAAACCAAGAGCATGGCGGAGAACAGGAAGCAAAGGAGAATCCCATTCCTTAGAGAGACAGGCCAGAGAGAGGGGAGGGGAGGGGAGGCCTCTTCCAGTGAGAGGCTGGTAGGTACCATAAGTAATCCGAGGCCTTCAAAACAACCACAGAAATCCAGTATCTTGGTTTCAGGGCAACTGGCCTTGCTTTGGTGATTTTTGACATAAAATAGATAACATATTGTAGACACGCTATCTCTCAGCTGAGGACAAGTTATGAACGCAATTTTCAATCTCTTGTCAACTGGCTGTCAGCTCTGAGACTGAGGGAGCAGAATACAGGAGTTGCTAGAAGGGTGGTTTAAACCAATCCAATTTCTTGACCCTCTTGCTGCATCAAAGGGTGGGCTCCCAAGTGGGTGTCAAGCACAACCTTTATCATACCACAATGAACCTACAGTTACAGAGAACGCTCCATCCCCTGCTCCTGTCCTTTTTTAAAATAATTCAGGAAGGAAAGGAACAAGAGAGTGCAGGGGGCCTTCTAATTATCCAACATCATCCTTCTGTAAAGACCTATAAGCAAGGTGATGAAACCAGTGGCTTACTCCCCACCCCCAACATGGTCATAACTTGACTTTATTGTATGCTTATTTGCTTATTTTCTGTCTCCTTGGGACCAAGTGGGGGAGATAGAGCTTTTCACAGTAGGCTGTATTCTCAGTGCCAAGAACAGTGCCTGACACATAGAGAGCTCTCAACAATACTTGAATAAATTCAGTTCCTTTTCAAGCCAAACCTGTCAGACTGTTCCAGAGATTGTCAGGTAGTGTGAACCACAAAAGCCAACACTTGAACTCCTATTTGAGCAGGAGCACTTCATAAGGACTTCGTAAAATCTAGGTTCCTTCATTCTGAAATAAGAAGACACCATCAGAACTGTTCTATGGTGACAACTCTCCAAGAAATAGTTTAGACAATGGAGTGTTTTCTTCATCATGGAGCGGGGTGTGTGAGTAAATAGAGTCATCATGGTCTGAACTGGTGACATCTAATGGTGACTTGAATACACTGAGGGAATCAGTCCTGCAAATATCTACTGGGGGAAGAGCATTCAAAGCTGAAGAAACAGCAAATGCAAAGGTACTGAGGTAGGAGTAAACTCAGTGTATTCCAGGAAGAGCAAGAAGGCTGGAGTAGGACAGTGGTGGGAAACAAGGCTGGGGAGATGTCAGGGCAGAGCTAGGAGCCTGGATTTCTTTCCAAGCTGGATAGCCACTGGCAGGTTTTGAGCAGAGGGACTATGGCACCTGATGTTGGTGTTAGGAGAATCACTGGGGAGACTGAGAAGGGAAGAAGCCTTATGGAGGCAAGACTGGAAATTGGAGGAGTGGGGATGAGACCACTGCAGAAGTACAGGTGAGAGGTGAGAGGGGTGGTGGGGGAGGCCTCGAGAAGTGACCTTGGGAGGTGTGCTCTGCCTCGTTCCTGCACGGCCCTCCTCTCTTCACCCTGCCTCTGCCTCTACTATTCCTCTGTTTTCTCTTCACCTTCTTAGGCCATGGTCAACCTTCAAGGCCCATATCAAACATCAATGTCTTCAGAAACCTTTCCGGTCTACCTCAGATGGAGGACCCCATCTCTCTCAAAAAATTACAGAGCGGACAAAAGAAAAACAAACAAGAATACAGGTCTAGAGAAACCCACTAGCAGGCTCAACACCCACAAGAGTCAAAGCCACAGAAGTCAATTTTATCTTGATCCTGATGTTCTCAAACTTCTCTCAAGAGCTTTCACTGACAGTTCCCTTCCAGAGTCTGCCCAGAATCCCTGAGATCCCCCAGAATGCTACAAACTGGAATGAAGTTTCTGCCCCTGGTTATCCCCAGGCAGGTCTCAGGAATCTCTGTCCAAGGTAACTGCAGGCTCACACGTGAGACACACATTCAACATCCAGGAGAAGGCAGCCTCTGGATGGTGACAGCTGGGCTCAAGGCTTTCGGGAAGCTTACACAGTATCTAACCCTGCTCACCGCAGGTCCCTCCCACTCTTGCCCGCAGGCTGGACTAAAGCATCCTGGGCTCAACAGAGAAGGGCCCACAAGGAGCAAAGCAAATGAACTCACCTGGCACCCAGGACACACAAGCTGCAAATGTACAGACCAAGAGATTATTCTCTGCTCTGGGTTTCTCTGCCCTAAGTGTCCTGCCTCTGCAGCAAGCTTTTATGCCCCGTGCAAGCACAGCCCAGCTCTCTGCTGTCCTTCATAGCCGCCCCACCCCCCAGTGCCTGTGGGAGACACAGAGACAGTCATCCCCACTGATGCGGGTGTAGCAGTGGTGAGATGGGTGTGGGGCTGGAGCGCTAGGACAGGCCACATAACCTTGGGAACAGAGTCCTTCCCTCTAAGGAAGGTAGAAGTCGGCGTTCCTATCTGCTGCTATGTCAATACTATTTTGGAAGAAGGGCTAAGAAGGAAAAAGAAAAGGAGAGAGAAGAGGAGAGAGGCTCTGGGAGTAAATTATTCATCATCAGTAAAATGTATCTGTCAACCATTAAATATTAGGTATCAGGCAAGGCACTGCAGAAGCTATAAGGGGAAGAGGGAAGGTGAAAGAAAAAGTCAAGAAGTAGGAACAGAAATCTCTAGATGAACCCCCCCCCCAACACACACACACAATCACTGTCAACGGAGCAAGAGGTCACCTGGAGACATCCCAGTGGTAGGACTACAAAAGGAAAGTAGATTCTTCTCGCCCTGTATAAGGGAGGCAGTACCTAAGAATATCAACAGATGTTCATACCAATTTATCTACACCCTAAAACGGAAGGTTTTTACATAAACAAAGCCTTAGATTTTCAGAAAATTTCTGCCTGTGGAGCCTCTGAAAATAGCTCACCAGGTGATAAACAGCCCAGGTACAAACAACTGAGCCCTTTCTGAAGAGGCTAAAGTGGGGAAAACCAAGAACAGTGCACGGGTAGGTGGTTTAGAACAATCCAGACTTCTTTAATGCTTTCTAATGACCTCATTGGGCGCCTAAACACGCTTTTACACAAAAGTTAATGACTTTATCTTTAAGGCCAAACAGTGAGGCCATTCGCCCACTTCTCCGCTCGCAGCAGAGTCAGATGACATCACGGCCCCCAGAGGGCATTCTTGGCCGAGCCGAGCAGGGACCAGCCTCTGCGATGAAGACCGCAGGCGCAGGAAGGGCCTCCATTCCGCACCCCAACCCTCTTCCCCGTTTGCAAGGGCGGCTGGTACCTGCCTCATTTAACGAGGCACGTTCAAGGGAAGACCCTTCTCACGTCCTAGGCCGTGGCCTAGCCCGCCCCGCGGGTCGCCTCTCCGCGCGGCCTCGGACGCGCTGTCCCCGCAGGGCTCGCTAGCGGCTGCCCGGCGCTCAGACACAGCGGCTCCATCCTTGGCCCGGGAACAGTCGCCCACTGGAGCAGAGCCCTCCGCCCGTGCGGGCGGCGCCTCCCACCCGGGAAGAGAAAGCAGCCGGACAGGCTTGTTCCCTGGTGAGTAAGTGAGGCACAGCTACGAGTGATCCAGCGCCTTTATTTTCTTTACTGCCGGACAATAGCGGGTCTCTCCCGCCCCCTTCTCGCCCTTGCTCTCAGCAGCGCCATGCCCCTGGGGTTCCTCGGGGTCTGCGGTGCCAGCTGCAAGCACGGGGGCATCTGGACCCAGAGGGCCTGCTCTGTTCCAGAAGGCGAAGCCGTTCTTTCTTCTTTCTCTCCTGCTGAATGTCACAGCTCCAGAGCATCCATCGCAGGAAGAAACGCGAGATAGCGGCTGCTGGAGATGAGGTGACGCAAGCGAAGGCCAAGGGAGCCTACGGGCAGCGGCGAGAAGCCCCGAGGAGAATACAAGCGGGCCTTCTGCTCGGAGAACAACAGCATTTTTATGAGGAGGTGCTATCTGGGTGCTCAAATCTCGGGAGATAGTTGAGTTTCCTGGCTGCCTAACACATCAACTTTTCCTCCGCCGTGGGCCAGCAGGATGGGCTCGTACACAATGACCAACGGGTCAACTCTTCTGGAGGGGCTGGCGAAGCTACGGCAGTGGGGGCAGTGTGCTCTATGCCAACCGGAGAGGTGAATGATTTGGAGTTACAAATTACGGAGAGAGTGTTCTAGAAAAGGATGACCAAGTAAGGTCCTTTAAATAAGACAGTGATTTTTAAAACCTGCGTTTTTTTTCCAGAAAGAGGTCTGTCATTGCAAAAGTGGTCCATCCCGCTGCCTGTTTCATGTTAATACATACCTGATGAAACCTTCTGTAAGCCGCAGTGGAGCAAAGTGAAGGGGCAATCACCACTAATTTAGATGGAAACATTTCTTTTTGAGAGAGAGAGAGAGAGAATCTTAAGCAGGCTCCACACCCAGCATGGAGCCTCACATGGGGCTTGATCTCACCACCCTGAGATCATGACCTGAACCAAAATCAAGAGCTGGACACTTAACTGACTGAGCCACCCAGGTGCCCCAATATATGGAAACATTTTTGAGCATTTCTAGACCCAAGAAATAATCTCCAGGGCTTTTTTGATACTATAGGACACCTCTTGCTAACAGACGCACCAAATAAATAGAGATAATGCACAGATGCTCACAGACACAGTTCAAACATACAAAGGCTGGATGCGGAGATGCTGAGTGTAGTTTGGGGGAATGAGCTTGGTGGCACCACCCTTGCTGCTTGGGGTACACGCTGCCTCTCTAAAAGCTTGCCGCAAACAAATGCTGGAATCTATTTTCACTTTTACGATTTCCCTTTATAGATTTCTTTCGGTTACCAAAAAGAGGTACGGATGTAGGTCTTTTGCAAAAGTGAAGTGGCCCAACACAAACTTTCATGAAGGGGAGGGGGGACTTGTGGACGATGGGACAAAGGGGACGATTCCTTTACCTAACGGAAAAAAACCCCACCTTTACTAAACGTTGACAAAATGTCCACACGATGGCCCTGCTCACACCTGAGGATCCAGATATGAAACTGTCTATTCAGGGTGGCTCCCAGCCGAATGAAGGAAGTTCCTACGTACAAGCAGTAAATGCTCTTTCTGCTCTGATCTGCTGCTCCATCAAGTCAGTGGAAATGTCTGTGTGTTTTGTGGGTCAGTGTCACGGCTGAAGTGCAGGGTGAAGAGTGTTAAAGGAAGCCAGCTACTAGCGAATGTGCTAACACAGATTCTATCTTTAGTGGGGCTGTGAAGAACGAAAGGTGTTAAAGCCAAAGTGGTAAAGACTCTGCCATCTTCTGCTATTATTTGGGGGACAGGTCGACTGGAGAGGCACAGAAGGGAGGACAGGAGAAGCCAGCACTCAAGCAGAGGCCTTGGGGGCTACAGCTCACGCGTACTGTGACTGACAGGCACATCCCTCTTTGGAGGACAGGCTGCCCGCAAAAATGGAAGAAATCCCCCTTTAAAACAAACACTTTTTAAAAAATGTACAGTAGGTGGGGGAAGGGATAACGGGGTGATGGGCATGAAGGAGGGCACATGATGGAATGAGCACTGGGTGTTTTATGCCAGTGAAGAATCACTGACCTCTACCTCTGAAACTAATGATGCATTATATGTTAATTAATTGAATTTAAATAAGATTAAAAAAAAGAAGAAAGAAAAGAAAAGGGAAGGGAAGGGAAGGGAAGGGGAGGAAGGAAGTAAGGAAGGGGAGGAAGGAAGGAAGGGGAGGAAGGGGAGGGAGGGACGGAGGGAGAGGGAGAGGGAGAGGGAGAGGGAGAGAGAGAGAGAGAGAGAGAGAGAGAGAAAGAGAAAGAAAGAAAGAAAGAAAATGCACAGTATAAGTGCATATCAGCCTCCATGAATGAATTTGTTCTTAGAGGTGCCCCGGTCACAACAAAATATGTCCAGTAGCAGATGCCTCATGTGATGATCGGTCTCTTGAACAGCTAACTCTTGACCAGAGGAGAAAAAAAAAAAAAAAGACCTGGACCACATTTGTTTCTATTTCCCAGCACTGGGAAGTGGCAACATGGCTTGTTGGCCAGCGTGACAATTACTTGCACGGCAATTACTCTCACGATGGTAAAAAACTTGAGGGAGCGGCTGTTTGCAAAGTCTGATTACATTTAGCCTATAGTCCGCAACAAAAGGGCACTTTCACACATGAACAACGCTAGGCACCTCAGCATCCACAGGCTTCTGTGAATGACACAGAGCAGCAGGACGACGAGGTCAGCAGGCAAGGGACCTGGGTTCGAATCCTGGTTCTGCTACTTGCTGGCTGTGGGACCCTGGACAAGTCAACATTTTTGTGCCTCAGTTTCCCCATCTGTAAAGTGGGGATAATCACCGTATCTCATAGGGTTGCTAGATGGGCTAAAGGAGTTTGTGCGACACATAAAACTCTTAAAGAAATTACCACCCACCAGGCACTGTTTTTAGCAATGGCCATCAGCTCCTCAGATCGTGCCCTGCCCTTTCATACTCCAAAACCCTGCTCTTGAGCTCAAGCAAGGTGCCCACCATGTACCTCGTGTCATGTTGTAAAAAGAACTGTGTCTGGCTTCTGCCACAATCTGCCAAGAGTCCAGGGCTTGAGGGCAAAGGCTAGGGCATGGCCCTTCTTGCATTAATATCACCAAACCCAGCAGAAGATCTGACACACGTTAAGGGTTTGCTGAAGTGAACAATCCACATAGAAAATAAATCACCTAAAATAAATAAATAAATAAATAAATAAATAAATAAATAAATAAATATCATCCATCATTTCAAGCTGATCAATCTTATTTTGGTTATTCATCCCTTCGGCTCCATAGCACAGCATTAAATGAGTGAAGCAGCCAGTTCGGGTGAATTAAGAACCAAATGCTACACTAGGCTTGGGTCAGGAAATCGCAGCTACTGTCTGATCACTCGGATATATTCTACATCGGATGACAGCTGAGATACTCCAAATGCCTCTGTTATTACTGTTAAGAGAAAAAATGGCCTGCCTTTTATCTGAAATCCAAAAAATCCAATGTAGTTGAAAGGACCGTTTTGTTTATTTTTCCCTCTCTTCCACACTAGAGGAAAGAGGCACTTCACAAGAAAATAAGCTCACGTTACAAAGTGAGTTGATGTTGTTTTCCTAAGAGTAAGTCTCGAACTTTCAAGTGGTTCACTGGGGCATAACCAGTCCATTTGCCAAAAACTTCTACCACCTACAGAGGAGTCAACATAAGAACGTACTTAAAATGACGGCCTCTATATCAGAGAAGATCCCATTATCGTGATCCTAACAGAGCACTCGTCCGCGAACATGGAGTAATGACTCTTTTTTTCCCTTCTCGCCATAAGGTAAGTTAAAATAGAGCACAGTTCTGCTACCCAAGTCAGGAAGAAAACCCTCCTCACTGGACTTCTCATTCACCGGTAAGACATGAAGTGTTGCATCAGTTACCGTGTGGGGCTGAAGAGTTTACCAGCGATGACCTTCAGGCACTGAGAGACCCAAAATAGCTTCCAGATCATTGAAGAACAGTGAAGTGACTTTACAACCCTAATGTGCCTGTGCCTAACGACAACGTCAGAATATAGGAGGAAAGAATTAATAGAACTACAAGAAGAAATAGATGAATCCACTATTATAGTCAGAGACTTGATTACCCCCATCAGAAATGGACAGATTCATCAGCAGAAAATCAGTAAGAACATGGTTAAACTCAACAGCACCATCAAGCAACTCGATGTCACTGACATCCAGAGACGGACTACGTTCACCAAGACAATACACAGTCTTCTCAAGCTCACATGGAATTCACCAAGACACACCATATTCTGGACATTAAAACACACCTTGACCCATTTGAAAGACCAGAAATCATACAGTGTCTGCTCTCAGACCAGAATGGAGATAACCTTGAAATCAATGAACAGAAATGCAGCTGGAAAATCCCCCAAATACTGGAGATTAAACAATACACTTCTAAAGAACACATGGGTCAAAGAAGAGATCTCAAGAGCAGTTAAAAAACATTTCAAACTAAATAAAAAATGGAAATAAAACTCATCAAAATTTGTGGGATGGAGCAAAAGCAGTGCTTAGAGACAAACTGATACCGTTGAATGACTATATTAGAAAAGAAGAAAAAAAATCGAAAATCAAAAATCTTAGTTTTCATCTTGGGAAAACTTAGAAAAGCAACTTAAATCTAAAACAAGCAGAAAAATAAGGAAGGTATTAGTTTTAGTTACTGTTTTTCCTACTTTAAGTATCCGAAGATCAGTCATCTGTGTGACAGTACTCCTCAAAAACTTTTTTGCTAGACCCCTCCCAACCCAAATGGCAAAGAGAAGAACTCATACCTATTCTTCTGGAGTCTGGGGGCACACTCTGAAACATTCCAAAGGGAAAAAAAAGAATCACAACTTATCCTTATGTCCTAAAAATTAATTTTGTTATTTCCATCTTGCATTCTATCAACTAGTAGAGCTGAGTTTAATATAGAAAATAATATTATGACTTGCCAGTTAAATTCCTTTTTGATTCTTTTAATTATTCCCTACTCCAGGGAGATGTACCAGGTTTCGCCTGTGGCTCGGAGTATGCTGCCGCATACTCCAGAGTACTCCCGTGTGAGAGGTGGACGTGACAATCTACAGTCTCAGTTAACCAGAACATTACAGGGAGGACTGCAGGCCTGCCTCCGGACCCCCCACTCCTGAAAAGCACAAAGTTCCAGAAACAATAGGAACACACAGGCAGGTTCGCCATGCCTTCCAGGGCAGTGAGACCCAGCACCCAGCAGGCTTCAGCCAAGCTGAGGAATGAGACAGTCATCCTTTCTCCCCAGGGATTCAAACGCAGGAAGTATCCTCTCCACCACCACAAGTGTTTCTTCCTCCAATATGCCCGAGGCGGGACGGAAGTAGAAGTCTTGTCATGAAAGGCAGACGTGAACATGAATCGATATCCAACGGTAATCCACTGTCTACTTTCCTAGTTCTCAATATTTTCTGACCCCACTTCCCGGGGCAATGATGCGCTCCCAACTCAAAAGAATGGTTTGCTATAGGATGAGCCTCAAATGAATGCAGCAGAACAAAGCCTCCACAAATAGACTCAAGCACCCCTAAGAATGTATCAAGTGACAAAAGTCGGATTTGAAATCACTGAGTAGAGAATTAGCTGTTCAACAAATGGCATAGAGTAACTGGACTGAGATTTGGCAAAAAAGCAAGTTAGAGTCTTAGCTCACATCTTACACCAAAATACATTCCCAAGGAATTGAAAATTTGAAAAGTAACAATGTAAAAGTAGGAAGGGAAATGAGATATCAAAGAGGCACAATACCTTTCTACCCCAAGTAGAAATTATAAAGGAATGATGGACAGATTTTAAGTCCTTAAAAGTTAAAAACAAAATGATACTTCTGAAAACCCAAACACAAGACATATAAATTTAACCAGCAAAATGAAGGCAATATTTTCAATATATCTTTTTTTTAAAGATTTTTTTATTTGAGAGAGAGAGAGAGAGCACAGAGCGTGTGAGAACACAAGTGGGGGGAGGGGCAGAGAGAGGGAGAAGCAGGCTCCCCGCTGAGCAAGGAGCCAATCATGGACTCAATCCCAGGACCCTGGGATCATGACCTGAGCCGAAGGCAGATGCTTAACCAACTGAGCCACCCAGGTACCGCTCAATGTATCTTTTTAAAAACTGTTTACAAATCAATAATTAAATAACCTACCCTAAACATGGTCTAAGTCACAAGAAAATAAATACAAATACTCAAACATGGAAAAGCATTCAACGTACCAAACTTTGGTTTTAACCAAACAAATACAAATTAAAACAATCAGATACCATTTGGGCAACACAATGAACAGAATCTAGAATATTATCATATTAATCATAGGCAAGCTTGCCAACAAACAGGCATTCACAATAGGTGGCAGAAGTAATAAATCTGTACAGCTTTTCTGGAGGGCAGATTGTCAAAACATATTAAGCGTTGAAAAAGTGTGTAACTTTTGACCTACTATCCCATTTCTGGGGATTTAGCCATAGAAGATAATGAAAAGATACTGCAGCTAATGATTTAGCTGCAGGAATTTTCATTTCAGGTTTGAGTATCTGAGTTTAAGGCAATCTACATCTCTGGCCATAAAGGATGCGTAAACAATGACAGAGGTGTATAATGGAAGGTGTTATAGCCACCAAAAAAAAAAAAAAAAAAGATAAGTCGATAGATATGCCTGTATTTTTGCCGCAGAAATATTTTCCCTATAAAGTAAAAAGCAGATTTAAAAATACCAAATGCTTTTTGTGTGAAGGGAAAAAGTGAGTATATGAACATCTGTATCCATACAGAGAAAGAGATCTGGTCGGATACTTGCTAGTTGAACCTAGTAAGAGGATGTCTCTGGGTGCTTTTTTGATTCTTCTGTTTGTAGACTCTGATTTCGATTGCACTTTGGAAAAGGAATGAGTGGGATTTAGCCAAGGCTAGCCGAGAAGGCGCGTCTCCTGCACGGCCCACGAGGGGAGGTGGTGCCCACAGTGTGCACATGTTCTGTGAATGCTAAGGGGCCTGCCCAAGAAGTGTGCTTGTTTTGGGGTTTTCTTTGCATGGCAGGGGAGTGGCTGATGAGGTTTAGGGAGAGCCCAGATCCAGAAGGATTCCCCGTCTGTGTGACCTAGGAGTTTACCTTACCTCCTTAAATAATGCTCAGGCCGGAAGCTTGCTTTCATTCCAGTCTCAGGGGCCTATGATTCATCCCCTGAAACACTAATTATAACACCCAAGGTCTGCTATGTGCAAAAAACATCTGTCATTGTTTAAATGTGCTGGCAGGGAGTGTGTACAGCATGCAAACCAGCCCGATGATACGCTCCTCCAATGCAAAAAACAATAACCCAGAAACTGTTCCGAGGTGAGATGTGTTCAAGCCCCGAGCCGCCAACTGAGCTCGGTGACCTAGAAGGTGAACAGGTTAGGCCCCTCCACAGTTTATAGGCCAGCTCCTCTTAGCCCCCGCCACGGTAAAAGTTACAGGTCTTACGCTTTTTCTTTCCACCAAAAATCATGTTCCATTTGTTTTTGCCCTGCTGGTTCCCAAGGCCTGGCAGAGGGAGGGGAGCGGAGTGTGTAATTGCAAACCTCTCATTTATCAGCTTCAGCCGCTTTTGTGTCACCTTATGACGTGTACCATTTAGCCGGTTAATCTCCCGCACCTCTTGGAAGTACAGTAATTACCCGGAGAAAGCCTCTGACCTGGCAAGAGAGGCCGAGAGTGCCGTCAAGGCGCATCTGTCCTTTACGGGCCCAGGAGAATGGTTTACTGACCTCATTTGTACTCAGATCAAAGGCCCCAAAGAACTCAGGCTGAAGATACGGTCTCTTTGTAAGAATCCAACATTTCCACCTAGAGGTTCTGATCTTAAAAACACAAAAATCACCCCAAAGCAAGTGAGCCAACAACAGCAAAAATCTCCCACACCAGCACTGGTTGTCTTGCTACAAACACTCCCGTCGCATCTAATGGACACAATAGTGTAGATGGAGGTTTTTAAACTTTGTAAAGCTTAAGGAACCAACAGGAAGCTGGTCAGTAGCCTTTGCTAGAAGTTCCAATGCCATGCATCATCCCATCAGAAATGGCATTACTGTGGCAACCTGGGCACACGCAGTTAGGCAAATAAATGAGTTATTTCCCTGGGTTCCTGGGGACGCTATTAAAATGAAGCCTTCGCTTGAATTTGGTTTAAGATTGAAAAGAAGGTTTTTTGTCTTTTTGTTTTTTTCCAATTAATCATCAAGAAAAACAAACTTGATAATGTATTTTATTTTGGGGGCCTAGGTGCTTACTTATTTTCCTATTTGGTAAAGTCACATTAACCAGGGCTACTGATGCAAAAGAAAACTTTAAGTTAAAAGGAGATTATTTATAAAATCCGTGCCTAAAAACTTCGAAATCTGAATTGAATAGATTGCGAGGACAATGACTGCCAAAAATGACTCAAGAGGAGAACTTAAACTGACCACTAGCAATTTCTGTCAAGCCTTCACAGAGCCGCTCACTCCCGATAGTCCAGCTACTCAAGAGCAAGATGGAAGGTTTTAAAATGTATTGTATAGGGGCACCTGGGTGGCACAGCGGTTAAGCGTCTGCCTTCGGCTCAGGGCGTGATCCCGGCGTTATGGGATCGAGCCCCACATCAGGCTCCTCTGCTGTGAGCCTGCTTCTTCCTCTCCCACTCCCCCTGCTCGTGTTCCCTCTCTCACTGGCTGTCTCTATCTCTATCGAATAAATTTAAAAAATCTTTTAAAAAAATGTATAAAGTGACATAATGCTGGTATAAAACCTAAAAAAGAAAACAAGGCCCTAAACACTTCAGAACGGATCAAACCTAGCAGCATGCACAGAGAATAATACCACAGAGCCACGAGGGCTTCATTCCAGGAATTTAAGGATGGCTTTAACATAAGCGAGTCAATCAAAGCCCTCAAAACATTTGAAAAAAAAAAAAAACTAAACCCACAACTTGTATTATCTCCCCTGCTTTAAAATACAAATCAAAATGCCAAATCTTTTAGTAAGTTATGAAGAGAAGTATATTTTATTAACATGATAAAGTTTATTCGTATATACACACATATATACATTTTCATAAAGTTATTCTCACGTATATATAACGACAAGGTCACCCTTGCACTTAACTATTAAATACTACAAACACTATCTGTAAGTCAAGAAAAATACAAGGATATCTACTGCCTTTTTAAAAGTGTTCTTGAAGTTCTAGTCAGCACTATTAGTAATAAAAGATAAAAATATTGAAAGGAGGCAAAGCTATCACTATTCAAGATTTCATGTACCTGCAAACCTAAGAGAAGCTGGAGGACTATTAGAATTAACAAGACCCATTACAAAATAAATGTATATTTCTAAAAAAGCTTTAAATGCTAGCAACACCAGTTACAATAGAGAGCAGTGGGAAATGTCTAATTCACTAAAACACAAGCTCCATGTCTTATTCTCGGCCGATTCCCCAGCATCTAGAAGCAGTCTCTGCACAGAACAGGTGCTCAATAAGTATTTGCAGAATTCATGAATGAACAAAATCACAATACGTGCAAAAATACAAAATAATAGAACCAAGATAAAATTCTACAGATTCAAGTACTTATAAGAATTTAGCGTATGAGAAAAATGGAATTTCAAACTACAATAGACAGATTACTCCATAAATAACAATGGAGACTATTAACCAGTTGGCTGTTTTTTATGAAATGTGAGTTGTACCTCACACCATACACAAGAATAAATTCTCGGTACAATAGTTCAACATGATATAGGAGACATCGGAGGAAAAAAAAAAGTAAACATTTGCTTTCTCTTAGGCCAGGGAAGGTTTTCCTAACTGTATAAGTGAAAGGTAGAAAGCTTAAGGGGAAAGATTTATTTTTCTAGTTTCTGCTACATAAAAATAAAAATCTGTGGTATGTCAAAAACACCATAAACAAAACAGTAAAAGACAAACAATAAAGGGGGGGAATACTTGCAATAAAGTATTAATATTCTTTTTATCTAAAATGTTATAAAGCTCCAAGAAAAGGATAATCAATCAATAAGGAAAAAAAAAACTGAAAAGGTTAAGATAGAAATAAGAAGACATGGACAACAAACAAATCGAATCATCCTAACAAATGTTAAATATGAAGATTGGGCTGAGGTCTTTTTCTTCCAACTTGGCAACTGTTAAAGCTAACTGCTAGTGTTAGGGAAGATTGAGGAAAATGGCATTCATACACTGCTTGTGGGAGAAAAGGCCAATTGCTAGGAACTTATCGTAAAGATGTGCCAAACATGCACAAAAATGCCTGTCGTATTATTTATCTTCCTTGACTTTAGGCATTGTAAATTTAATATAGGCTTGTTATAAAAAAGTTAACCAATTCAAACCAAGGCACTGTACCATACATATGGTTCTATGCCTTTCTAAATTTAAGATTTCATGAAAGCTTTATTCTTTTTAGTAGATACACAGTAAATCAATTACTGTTATATAAAAATAACTTATTTAAGGAATCTCCTCAAATAATTACAACAAGAGGTACTGGCAACTTGCTACTGTTATAAACAAAATCAACAATCACCATCCTTTACATTTTTTCTTTGCACATCAGGCAAGTATTCACATAGGATATACATCAAAAAGTAGAATGATGACCCAAGTTATGCCCACTTAAAATTGATAGCTGCTGCCATATTGACTTCCCAAAAAGCTGTATCAGCTAATATTCCCAACAACAGTGTGTGGATTCTTCGTAACAGTGAGAAATGGGAAAAATTTATATGGCCAAAAGGGCTTCAAAATGGGTTAAATTATAGTAAATATAGTCAAGAGATTATTTGCCGGCCACTATGAATGATGTAAATGACACTAAGAATGAATGTTAAAGAATATAAAAATGTCTATTATGAAGGTTGTTAAGTTGCAAAAACAAATAAGTTAAACAGTGTGCGGCCATCAGAAATCACAGATGCTTTCAAAGAATATCTACCTATACTTTCATCCACAGGCTGTACAACAAAATGTTAAGCTTGGTTATCATTGGATGGTAGAACAACAGGCCATTGAAACACTTCTCTTATGCTTTCCAGAATTTTCCAAATGGTCTAGTAGGAAAAAAAAATGTTTCTGCAATCATTAAAAAAACTAAATCCTAATCTATTTTTTTTAAAAATAACAATTATTCTGCAAATTAATTGCATCTGTGTTGTTAGAATTTATATGTGGGGCGCCTGGGTGGCACAGCGGTTAAGCATCTGCCTTCGGCTCAGGGCGTGATCCTGGCGTTATAGAATCGAGCCCCACATCAGGCTCCTCCGCTAGGAGCCTGCTTCTTCCTTTCCCACTCCCCCTGCTTGTATTCCCTCTCTCGCTGGCTGTCTCTATCTCTGTCAAATAAATAAATAAAATCTTTAAAAAAAAAAAAGAATTTATATGCAACCACCCTTGGTGATCGCAATGAAGCCTTTTCCAGCATGAATGTTAACTATGTGGCCTAATGTCTGCCAACTGAGTCTACACTTGGGAGAATCCAGGACCAGACACCCCAGGTGGGTCATCAAGGGCTTAGTGATCTCCTCTAAGGATCCAGCTGTTCTCTACATGGGCCAAGGGCAGAGATGAAGACCCAGGATCTCTGCCTCCAAAGAACCCTCAAACTACTAGAGAGGACAAGCACCAACCAATATCAATCCACGGCAGGACATGGAGGGACCAGAACTCTACTGCTAAGGTTCCCTGCCAGAAAAGTTAACACGTTCAAAGATTAAAACCAAAAAAGGCAAGGCATTAGCAGGCTGGTGTTCGGTGAGTTAACACAAGCTTGTTACACAAAGCAGTTATATGTACATTTCTCCTTGAGGAAGTCCTGAACCATCTCTCTACAAGTACTTGAGAAATGCAAACACTAAGGTGGGCAAAACTGAGAGCTTTTCAAGGTAAGGAAGGGGACAACAAAAAATTAAAAGCAAAAATGCTGAGCAAAGAATTCACTTGACTGGGGAAAGACTTCATGTGAAATTGTGTTTCCTCTGACTTGAGAGGAAGACAAAAAAGGCACTAGCAAAGACATAAAATTCCATTTCAATGAACTTCCAACTTTTTCTAAGCCCAGGTGACAACTCTTTAAGTTACAACCAATTCATAATGTCTAAAAAGACTACCCAGATATATTTTTAAAATTTTTTAAAAAGATTTATTTATGAGAGGGAGAGTGCAAGCACATGTGAGTGGGGGGTGGGAAGGGGAGGGGCAGAGGGAAAAGATCTCAAGCAGACTCCCCAGTGAGCACAGAGCCTGATCTTTCCATGTGGGGCACCACGTGGGGCTCAATCCCAGGACCCTGAGATCATGACCTGAGCCGAAATCAAGAGTCTGTCGCTTAACAAACTGAGCCGCCCAGGTGCCCCAAGTCTACCCAGATTTTTAGAGCTCATCTAAAGGGAATGTGCCTGTGGGTGGGGGAATGGGATAGACTGGTGATGGGTAGTAAGGAGGGCACGTATTGCATGGTGCACTGGGTGTTATACGCAGCTAATGAAGCATCAAACTTTACATCGGAATCTGGGGATGTACTGTATGGTGATTAACATAATATAATAAAATAAAAATTAAAAAAAAAAAAATAAAGGGAATGTGCCTTTTACTTGAAGAGCTCCTAAGAAATGGTTCTGGTAGCCTGGATTTTAGGCTTTCCTGATTCTATGAAAGATTTTTATACTTGACATNTAAAGGGAATGTGCCTTTTACTTGAAGAGCTCCTAAGAAATGGTTCTGGTAGCCTGGATTTTAGGCTTTCCTGATTCTATGAAAGATTTTTATACTTGACATTTCACAAGGAGAGAAAAAAGTGTAACAAAACCAGAAGCCACTGTAAAGTACTCGAATTCTCTATCTAGATGCAATTTTTAAAAATATTTTATTTATTTATTTAGAGAGCAAGAGTGAGTGGGGGGAGGGGCAGAGGGCGAGGGAGAGAATCTTGAGCAGACTCTGCACTGAGCACGCAGCCCAACGCAGGGCTCCATCTCACGACCCCGAAGATCACAACGTGAGCCCGTGCAAATCAAGAGTCAGACGCTTAACTGACTGAGCCACCCAGGTGCCCGTGGATGCAATCTTAACCATGTTAGCCTTTAGCACTGTATTAAATTCATACTTCAAACTGAGGTGATTAAAAATATTGGAAATGGCAACAAAACAACGGTCAATTTTTGGCAGCCCCCCAAAAAAGAAAGTGTGACATGCTTAGTGTTGGTCAGCTTAAGTTTAAAAACAAAGGACCACTGCATTTTCCAGTGGCAAAGGTCAAGAACACTTAGGACAATTAAGAGATCTCAGCAAAAGTTCTAGCTCGGCTCGGGTCAGCAAGACAGGCTGCAGAAGCACCTTTAATAATGGCCCATAAATCCACAGCAGCATTCATAAATGTCAGATAAAATGCAACTGGCTAAGCCAGAAGCTTCCCTAACAGCAACTGGCTGAAGAGCAGTGGTTCTCCACATGTCCCTCTCTCCTTCCCCACCAGCGGCATAAGCCACACCTGGACACTTGTTAGACATGCAAACTGTCCCACCCCCTGCAGGACAACCTGATTCACCAAGCCCTCCAGGTGCTGTGATTTGAGGGCACTGCTGTGGAAGGTCCTACAGAGGTTTTACGGGTGAAACCAAGCACAAGATGCCCAAGTCAGTGTGTCAGGCTTGTCCCGTTTTGGCTCCACTTCCCATTGCCCATCCCTTTCAGTGGACAGCCCAAAGAGTAGGACTTTGTTCAAACACACTTTCAAAAGGCCCTTAGAGATAGGTCTAATGGAAAAGTCAGCTAGTTTTCCTATGTTACCATAGTAACAGGAACCATCATTTACTCTTGTAAGAAAGGTCCCCTTTGCAGGGGACATTGAATATTTACAGAAATATCTCTTTATCCTAGGAAACCAAGTATTGGAAAAGCAAATATGGGAAACAGCCTCTAAGGCTTCCATATACACCTTTACAGCCCATGTTCTAAGTGAACTTTCCCTAATTATGGCTGCTCAATAAGGAAAACATGTGTCCTGGGCAAACCTCCACTGTCTACTCTGAAAGACATCATTTCCATGTAATGGAGAAGAGGACTGTCTCCATTCATGCCCCCTACTGGTCCCTTGGTCCCAAATCCACAAGGACACGCACCTGCTTCATCTCTACCCATCCTTAATGACACTTAGTGTCCTAGGACCCTTCTTTAGGCTACACCCAGTCCTACTTCCGGGAGCTGCCATAAACATACCAATGATTATTTCGGGATTATAAAATCAATTTCATTTCGTGTGTAGTTCTTTATTTGCATAGTTTATAAATAGCTTCTGTATTTACCATCTTATCTAGCTGATTCTCGTAACAACCTGTGGGGGGGTGCAGTTTTATTATTCCCACTAAGAAAACTGAAACAGTGGTGACTTCAATAAAATAGCCTTTGAACATTAAGGAGGAAATACAAATGTATCAAAAATTAAAGAATTCATGACATCCAAAAAGAAAATCCCAAACTTGCTTGAGTTGGTATCTGCCAAATGAGACTGACTAAAATCATTAAGTAGGTTTTTAGGTTTGGTGATACTTCCTGGCTTAAGAAGGGTGGAGAGCTAGAAGGCAAGACAGACAAACTCTCCCAGCTACAGAATGGACACAGCCTGCTAGGACATCGAGAATTCTATGGGGTTCAAAGTTACAAAAACAATGATGATGACGGCACTGAGATTTTTTCAACTCTTACTACGAGATAGGCACTGTTCTATGTTCATTAAATATATCTAACAACCCTATTAACAGCACAATTTTACAGATGAGAAAAACAAGGCACAGACAAGCTAAGTAACTTGCCCAAGATCACACATCTTGTCCCTGCTCACAGAGGAGGATGTGGGACTGGAGGTGCCAAGCCCCTGTGAGGTGTGCTTGGCCAGTGACGGAAATCTGACATGGAGGGCAGCCACCACAGGAACCTGGATGACGTTTCCAATGTTGCCATTTAAGCAAGAGTCTCCGCACGCTGTCTGCCAAAACATCCATCCACGCTCAGGTTCCAAGTAATCGGAAGCATCAGCTGAGATTCCAAACAACCAGTTCCTTTTCAGACTGTCCCTGCGAAGGTCGGGAAGGAGGGGAGGGATCTTGGTTTTCTAGATTTGCTGATTTGCCTGGAAGTGCCTTCAACTAATTTAAGAAAAATTAGAGAGGAAAGCAGCACTGGCGGAAACATGCAAATTAAAGATGCATGTGGCATTGATGAGTGCTATTTAGTAATCTAGCAGAAAGTGAGGTGGGAGGCAGAAGTTGTAGTCAATGATCAGAACGAATGGCTTTTTTTTTTTTAAACAAAAAAATGGTATCCTGCCTTCTTTTCCTCCGTTTTTTTTTTTTTTTTTTAACTGCTTATATCTTGGAACTGTAGGAGCCAGCTTTTACATACTGATCAATCTTTTTAGGTTTACCCATCTTTCTCTCAAGGAAGGAAACAAAGATCAGGTTCAACCCTTAGGCAAAAAGGAAAAATAACATGGTGAATGCATGCAGTCTTCATGGGCAAGTGTAGTATGGGGGGCAGGGCAACTTTCAAAGGTGCCCTTACATTTGCACACCAGCATTTCTTGCCTCTAATTTTCACCGAATAATCTAAGACCACCTTGAGATCCTAGGAGTCCTCCAGAAAACCCAATTTAAACAAGTTCTCCGATATTCCATATAATCTCTCCTTCAAGAAAAGTCCCAACACTGGGAGAGGGGACTACAGTGACCACAGTTAGGTGACATTTCAAATCCTCAATCCTCCCACACTCTAACAATCCTGACCCAAGTGCGTACTAACCATGGGCCTTGTGTACTTTCCTTCCCTCCTCTGTAAAACGGGGATGATAATACCTTCTTCGTCAGGCTGGGGTGAAAATTAAACGAATCCATGTGAAGCACTTAGAATGCCTGGTACAGAATAAGTGCTCAAATAGCATTAGCTATTATGATTACTACTAATAGAATTTGCAAAACACACTATAAGGGCACCCGCAAACGGGAGGCTTCTGATGTACTGGTCATGTTTTGTTGCTTTAAAAAAAAATCTAAAATCAGAACAACCGTCAATACAAAAAACCTAAAAGGGTTTTGGGAAAAGGGCGGGGGGGGGGGTTTGAAGCCGCCCAGAATTATGCCACCTGTTGGTGAGTTTCAGGTGAGGGTACAGCTCAGAGCACTGGATTCCACTAATGGCCCGGTTCTCCCCGTTCTCAATCAGCATTTCATGGGCAGGATTACAGGCGCTCCGTGAGCCCCCTGAAACTGAACACGAACTGGGTGAGGCTGTGGCTCTGGACATTTTGGGGGGCGGGGAGGGGTTCCACAGCTCTTCTCAGGCTCCAACAAATTCTCCAGGTAGGAGCAACTTGCTTTACAGGGTTAAACTCGGGGGATATCGACTGAGGAATTCATTTCACGGAAGCTGCACCAATAAACCTGGACACCTGGGCTGTTAACCGGCGATCTCAGCACCACAGAGGCCCGGCTGTGAGAGGGGCGAGAGCCGGCCGGGCAGCGCACTGCGCCGCACCCCTTACCACTAACATGCAGACCTGTGAACTTCACCGCGGAAAAACTCAAGGGCTCCACAGACAAGACCCAGGTTTGCCGGGTTTAACTTCCCCTCCCTTCCCCCATCTCTCGTTCCCTTCCAAGAACAAACTCAAAGGAAGCTGGCAAAGCTCCGTCTAGGGTTTCACTCCTGCCCTCAGCTGACACTTCAACCACTTCTCCCAGGGAAATTAATTAAAAGAACAATTAATCCGCGCAAAAATCCAAAACATACCCCAAAGCTCGAGAGCTCCTAAAGTTAGAAGATTGAGGGCGCCTCTGCTGATTGTGACCATCTGCCCGTCACTGCTAGGGAGGGGGTACGACCGGGACGCAGGCAAGGTCCCGCCATAGGGTCTGACGCCGGCCGCGCTCTCCGCTTCTACGCTTCCCGCCGCCCATGTAGATGGGCTTGGTTGGAGACAGCCAGGTATGCAGGTAGGTGTGAGCAAGTGTAGGAACACACAGCCGCGGCGGATTAAAGTTCAAGCCCGCTTCCCCTTCCCCGGCCGGCGTTCTCACGCACGGGCGGCCACTCCCCGGGGAAAGCCCGGGCGCTCGACGGTCCCCCTCTTCGGAACGGGCTCCTCAAATCCCTAGTAAGCCCTCATGACTCCCCTTGCCCCCCAGCCTCCAACCCTTGAAAAGCATGAGCCTCCCTCGACTCTCCCAGGCGGGCGCAGAAAACCCCCGGGAAAGAGAAATGGAGGGGGGCCAGGGGAAAGCGGGGTGTCGCCGAGTGCAGGTGGCTCGGGGCGCGCAGCAGGCGGCGTACGTACCCAGCGCGAACAAGGCGAGCTGTCCAGCCGAGGGGACCATCTTACGGGCGGCGGGCAGCAGGCGCTCCAGCCTCCTGCCCTACCTGCGGTGCCCGAGTGGCGAAGCGGCGCCGCGCTGCGGGGGAAAAAGGCGCCGGCGAGGCAAGGCCAGCCCCCGGCGCGGGCGGGCGGAGGCAGGACCGAGCGCTCTCTGCTGCACTCACCCTGCTGCGCGGCCGGCCGGGCGGAAATGGGAAGGCGGTTACCGTCACCTCTCCGCCACTCGGCGACCGGGCCACGGCGGACCACCCTCCCGCCCCGATGGGGGTGCCCCCCTACGGCCACAGGGGGTGGGGGTGTGGGGCTGAGGGCGGGGACGCCGCGCGCACCGTGCAGGGCGCGGGCGCCGGGCGGGGCGGGGCGAGCGGGGAATCTCGGAGCCCCGCCGCGCGAGCCCGGCACCCAGGCGGACGGGAAGGCAGGAAGCGCCCGACTTCAGACACCACCCTCAGACCAGCGGCGCGGTGCGGCCGCCGCGGAGCTCCGGCGTCCGGGCGCGGTGGTCGCTTCCAGGCTCTGCGCGGGTGAGCGGAGCCGCGCGGGTGTCCGGCACCTGCGCGGACGGCCGCTGCGGGGGGCTCTCCCGGCAGGGGACTGGGGACGCGGGCCGGAACGGGACCGGCGAGCTTTGCCCGCCGGCTGCCAACACTTGGCCCATGGAGAGGGCTCCGCAGAATCAAGAGAATTTGTTAAACCAGGTTTCCCACCCGCACCCCCAACCCGGTAGAGAATTCTCGATTCTAGGGATGCCGGCCTCCAGGGCACATTGTTAAGATCAGCGGGCTTTCATGTATCTGGCCTGGAATTAATAATGAAGACCTCTCAGGGTACCTGGGTATCCCCCATTAGTACCACCCCAGTCCACCCCACCCCAGTCCACCCCACCCCACCCTGTCACAGGCAGCTGAGGCCAAGAACAGGGTAGCATGCAGCAAGGGGGCCAAAGAGAGGGATGTCTGGGCTGGAGCCACCTAGGTGGCTCTGTCAGGATTTGTGGCTTGCACCTGGCTTCTGGTGCTGGAATTTGGGCAAGTGGAGGGGACAGAGGGAAGACATTCTGGGTAGGGAATGGAAGACCCATAGGTTTCTTGGGGACCATCCCCAAGTTCCCTGAGGATGGTCCATCGGGGACAGTATGCCCCCAAGAAGCAGTGACCCATCTTATTCTCCAGATGCCCCAAGCTGAGGGACTAGATCTCTTCTCTTGACCCTCCAGCCTGGCTGCTTAGGGGAGACCCACATTCCTTGGGTGGATGGGTGGATGGTCAGGAGGGGGGGTGGGGAATCTCTTGCTGCTTTCTTGGCCTAAAGCTCAGACCCTCAGGGTTGACTTTTGTTAAGTTTTTTCATATGAGCTGAGGGGCCTAGTTCGGAAAAGGAGGCATCAGGCCTTTGGCCTCAGCATTTGGCAGGAAACACCAGTGTAGAAAGGGATTTTGTAAACAGCCTAAATTTACTCTGAGAAACCATTCCTTTCAATACATTTGTCAGAGGATACTTTGCTGTTCTTTCAACCCTTAATAATCTGCAGTGAGGGTTGTGTGGTAAGTCCTGGAGTACATCCTTTCCTGTGTCCACACCATGCCTGCACAGAGTAAACATACACACTCTCTTTAGTAAGTGGTCCCTGGCTCCCTTCAGGACCCACCTCCCTCAGGCTGGTGTTGACCAGTTCTGGTGGCTCTTCTGTCTCCTTCCTAGACTAGCCTGCCTTGGTTACAGGAGGGAAGAAATCAGTTTTCAATGCCCTTCTCCTGTTCTCCAGGACCCCCAGCTAGGACTGGAGAATGGACCCATCACCTTGTTCCCCGCGACGATGCACACATCAAGTTCACTGTGGCTGAGAGCTAGCTGCCCAGACTGGCAAGAGTCAGGTTCAGCAGTGTCTCCTTCTCTGCCCACTGCCCACACACAAAGTCGTGGGTGGGGGGAAGTAGCAGCAGAATTAAACCAATGAGCTTGTCCCCTTTAGGACTGTAACATCTTTTTAATCAAGAGATAATTTGATATCTTGTAAACTAAAGAGTACTTCAATCAAAGTACATCGAATGCTTTGAAATCCTTAATGTTCCGCCAACATGTTCAAGAGCCCGTCCACATCTACGGTTTTAGAAACCTTCCAACTCATTCGTGTCAAACAGATAATCAGCATTTTCTTACAAAACATTTACAACATTTTTTTAAGTAAACTGAATTGAGATAATTTTTGAACATTTATTCATAGAGCTGGGAGGAAACCTAATATCCTAAAATGGGAACACTCTGCCTTGGGTATCTTCCATGTCTCATTCAATCCTCACAACAACCTTGTGAGATAGATTCCGTCTTCCTTTTATTTGAAAATAATTGAGATCTAGAGAATTTAGTAAATACCCAGAGTCGCAAAGCCTACAAGTGGCAGAGCCCAATTCTGAAAGCAAATGAGCTGGTTTCTAGGCTGATGTGTTGGCTTCTCTGCCCAGCTGCCTCCTTTTAGTAAGGATAACACTGAACTCACTGGGTCGATGTGAGGACTAGACACAAGAATCTATCTGTATGCTTAGCACAGTATTTGTTATCAAAACTTAGAGCTATTGTTGAAAGAAAATCTCTCTCAGCGGACATACCTTGCCCCTCTCTCAATTTCCTCACGTTATCCTTATTTAATTATTTCCCTATCACTTTCTTTGCTCATGCCTGCCGTGTGTGTATGTGTGAGTGTGCCTTCCTATGGGGATAGTTTCACAGGTTCCTCAGGAGCTATGAATTTGGTTTCTCAGCCTGTGGTGTAAGAGCAATGAGGGGGGAATTACAGGATGCAATTTAAAGTCAAGAAATCATTTTTCCTAAAGGATGGCATGATGTTTTTGTATTTTAGCAGTATGGAATACCGTTGCTCTCTGAGCTGAGTGAAGTTCTAGCATTCTTCGCCTGTAGGCATGGCAGCTGTCTCACCAGGCCACCGAAGGTCCTGTTTCTGTGTGCCTGTGGTGCCTGATGAACGTGTGGCCTTCCCACGCCTGGGCTGCCTTTGCACACACTCGCTTCAGCTGGCCTTGAGCTCAAGGACAGTCCCTTCTGTCCTACGCCAATGACAGCCTCTCCTCCCTGTGCAAACAAGAGAACTATGTTATGCTCTACTCAGAGGCTGGTAAAATCCCACTGTCAGTTTTCCCTTTCCTTTCCTCTGCATACTTATTATAGAGCATATGTTTAAAGAGTCCCCTTCTTCACTGTAATCAGCCTCCCCCTCTTTCCTGATTCATCTGGGAAGTGATTGTGGGCCCACAAGCACCAGAGTCTTCCCTGAATGATTCAAGCCAGCTGAGCTTACTGTTGAGCTTGGCAATCACCCAAGGTATCGGTGAGTAAATGGCGCGGACATTCTTAGGGAGGAAGCACGGCTGTGGGCCACAGCACTGATGGGATGGCAATCCCTGCAGGCAAGCTTCCAGAGCAATGACCAGAGTTGGCTTCAGGCGGCTGTGGGAACTTCCTCGGTGGCAGCAGCAGACGGGGTGCTCGGAGGGAAACCAGGAAAGGGTGCCTGGCCCAATAGGATGGCAAAGGTCAGATGTCATTTGTGTGTGTGTATGTGAGAGAGAGAGAAAGGTTTTATAAAGAACTCTGGGGAACTGTGTTTAGACAGAGTGAGGAGATCTTACTGTGTCAAGGGATTTAGGAACAGGAATCTAATCCAATGTAAGGTATTGTCCGAGTATCAGCCCCCTCTGCAACCCCAGCTATTAGTCTATTCCTTAGCTCTAGTCAAAAGAAAAATAGGAAACCTGTGCTGAATCCATTTTTACAGTTTTCATCAACAAAATGGGCGGCATATGAAGCCATGAGATGCATTTGCTTTGTCCCTAGGCTACCTGGGTGATTCTCACGGCCAATGTTGTCCGAAGACTGGTTTGACCTTCTGCTTACTGTCTTCCACCCCCCCCCTGCCCCCAGCTCTCTAGTCTACATTTGGAATGCATATTGAAGTTGTGTATTAACCTTGACTCCTCCCTCCCCAAGGAATATCCCAGCATGGCCCTAATGCCCAGTAGTGAAGTCTGGAGGTTGATGGTTCCATGGGGTTCCAGGCAGTTCCAAGACATCAAGGCGCTGGTCAGTGTCTAAGACTCAGAGTTACCAGCTGGCTGTTAGGACTAAAGACATCATTTTCTCATGCAGCTCGTGAACTGCCTAGATGACCAGGCTGCAGTAGAGATATCCAAAGGATTCAGCCCAGCTGACGTCAAACCATCAAGCACGTTTGGAGGCAGAAGGGCTGTGTCTTCAATCCTGTCTTTGTTGCTGTCCCCCCAGCAGCCACACCTTTCTGAGAAGATTGCCCCCAGAGTTCTTAGGAGTGTGGAGGGGAAAGTCCAAAATCGAAAGCCTAGAAATCCTTAGGCAAGTAAAACTAGCAAGGTTGGAGGAAATACTGTAGTGATGATCCAGAGAGGAAACAGGGAGATGGGAAAAAGAAAACAGAAGGAACAGAGGAAGGAGGAATTAAAGGAAGGGAGTTACAAAGGAGACTCAGTGATTTGTTTTTCAATGATGGCTCAATCTGCCTGACAAACTCAAGAAATTCTCTCCAAGCTCAGAGGAAAGGACACAAGAAATTATAAGAGGTAAGATTTGGGACCGAGAAAGACAAAGCAAGATATTAAAAACCTTTTTCATAGGGTGCGCAGCAAGCGAGCATAGAGCTGATAGAGGAGAGCCTGTTCTCGTACCCTGGATGGGAGGGGTTAGTGATGGCAGGAGGGGCTATACCTCTCATAGGTCTGTAAGGTGGAGCGGACTTTGTCTAAAGAGCCTACGAAAGGTGCAAGGACAGACTTCCATTCCGTGACATTTAAACCCTCACATTGAACTTCTCATCCTGCCTTTCTTCCCAACTCCCATTGAAACAGCCAAAGGAAAATAATGATAGGGGAAAATCTGTCATTGTTCAAAACTGAACAAGGATTACACCCACATACCAGACATTTCAAGGAATTTCTGTGAGACTTAATGCAGATGAAACCAGTTTGAGAGAAGGATTTGACAACCTTCAATTCCCCTCACAGATGAGAACTGCCTCTCCACGGAAGGACCCCCACCAGAACCCAGTAATGCTCCCAAAGTTGGATGTAACAAGGGCTGTGGGCAAAATTAATCCCAGGAAAGTCGGGAGGGGCAATCTCCTCCCTCTTGAAGCGCCCAGGAAATGCCCAGGTACGGGGCTGCACACAGGGCAGGGGCCCACTGGGGGGCTCACATTTGATGCCTGGCATGAAAGAACATTGCCACGGGGGCAGTGGTGAGGACAGCCAAAGACTCCCAGCTAGCTTGATGTGGTTACATGTAGGGGAAAGACACTCTTTAATATGAAGGCAAACTGCTCCTTTGAAAGTCTCCACAGACTACTGGCTCTCAATTGTCTTCTTTCATCCATTCATTCCATGACAAGCCTGTTATGTTCCAGGCACTGAGTTAGGCACTAGGGATTCAACAATGGACAAGTAAAGTGTTCTCTGCTTTGCGAAGCCACTGAGAAGAATTCAGCTTACCTCAGGGGAAAAAAAAAAATCATCCTTGTATTTGCTACGTAGATGCCAAAGACAACACAGCAACATGCATGGGATTTTGAGGGGGAAATGATTGCGACACAAATTTCTGTTTCTTACCAAGATATCTTAGACAAGCAGCTCTAAAAACATAAACCATTCAGACAGCACCCAACTGAGAAAATTAAAAAATGACCCCACAGAAAGTGTTCCAGCAAAGCAAATAGACTCGATAATGCAAGAGAAATAGTATAAAAGAAGTGGCGGAGAATGATGAAAGCCGAACTTAACGAGCTTAATGCCTGATGTTTAATACACTGTGGCACGCACGGTTGGATACCAGGAGGATGCACATTTTCCTTCCCTTCCTACTAACAGAATTCCAATTTTGTGTGATTGACAGCATGCCCTGACACAGAGGATGAAGCAAGACAATTCATTGCCCATTGTCGATGTCTGGCCTACGGCTGGGTCTGTGACTAAGCTCTGACCAATGAAATGTCAGAGATGGGGCGCCTGGGTGGCTCAGTGGGTTAAGTGCCTGACTCTTGATTTCAGCTCAGGTTATTATCTCAGGGTCATGAGATCGAGCCCCACGTCAGGCTCTGTGGTAGGCGTGAAGCCTGCTTAAGATGCTCTCTCCCTCTTGCTCTGCCCCAACCCTCCCCCCCACAAA
Source organism: Ailuropoda melanoleuca (assembly GCF_002007445.2). NCBI lineage: Eukaryota > Metazoa > Chordata > Mammalia > Carnivora > Ursidae > Ailuropoda > Ailuropoda melanoleuca. The sequence goes on from NC_048221.1 coordinate 93,303,475, forward strand.
AAAAGAAATGTCAGGGAAAGTTTCCTGTCAGGCTTCTTGGGGAGGAATTGCTTCCTGATAAAGACAGACAGTGAGGTGGCCTGACCTCTCTTCCTGCCTTGAAGATGGTTGTTTAGGGATGAAGTATCTGGACTATGACATCCATCTTGTGACCACAAGGAGAAGGCCAAGAGAATCTGAGAGATGCCCACATAGCACCTTGACATGGAAGAGCTGCTGAATCAAGCTGGACCTGCCTCTCACCTCCCTCCTTTCTGGAGCATATAATTAAATGCCCTTAATGTCTGAGCCACAGTTATGGAGTCTGATATGTGAAGTTGAAGGTATGGTTGGAAATTTAATAAAACTATTGAAGATAATTCTTTTCTTTAAAAATTTTTTATTTATTTATTAGAGAGGGGGCAGAGAGAGTTTCATGCAGACTCCGTGCTGAGCCCAATGCGGGGCTCAATCTCATGACCCTGAAATCGTGACCTGAGCCAAAATCAAGAGTCGGGGGCTCAGCCAACCATGCCACCCAGGCTCCCCTCAAAGATAATTCTTGAAAGAAAACATATATGCATTCGTTAGGAGTTGGGATTAAGTCATAATACTCATCTAAATCTAAAGGCCCAGGTTATTATAGAAATGGGAAGACAGGGTGGTGTAGGAGAAGGGGAAATAAAAATGTGCTTATCTTGTCCTTTTTCATTGAAGAGCTACTGTAAACTTCTTCTTTGATAGATACATAAATTCATTTTAAAAAGGTAACTAGTAATAGAATAAAAATAGAATGTGTAGCATCCAAATTTCTAGAGGAGAAAAGGGAGAAGAGGTAGAGAGAGGAGAAAGATTGAGTTAGCAAGAAATGTGGAAGCCAGAAATCATACATATGATCAGATGGTAGAAGTAAGCATACATGTATCTGTGTTCCAGAGTTTTAACGCACCTTTTAAAAGACAAAATCCAACTAGAGGCTTTTAAGAAACGTACTCAACGTTAATTAAAAAAGCAAAAACAATTGCCCTATAAATGCAAATCAAAAGAAGTCCGATGAAATAATATCATTACGAGAAAATGAAAATTGAGCAAAAAAAAAAAGGAATCTCTAAAAAGGATTATTTTGGTCAAAACTATTAGAAATATGAGGAGAACTACAAGGACAAATTCTAATCCATTTGTGTGGCAGACTGTCACATTAATGGCCCCCACTAAAGCATATTTCCCGTTACTCACAGCCTTGGATAGTCCCCTCCCAGACTGAATCTGGGTTTGGCCATGTGTCTTGCTTGGTTCAGTGGGACTTTAGTAAACAGGATGGTACAAGTAGAGATTTAGAAACACCCTTGTGCATTACAGCTTGCTCTCCTGGAATGTTTCTGCCACCCTGGGTAGGAGGGCAAGCTAGTCTGCTAGAGGATGGGAAGGCACATGGAGCAGAAACAAGCTACCGTTCCTTAACCCACCCCCATCTGGCCCACCAGTTGAATTCAGCTGTAAGAGGGAAACCAGCCAACTCACAGAATCAGGAAAAATAATAAAATGTCTTTGTTTTCAACCATAAATTTTGGGGTGGTTTGTTATGCAGCCAGAGATAATGGATATGCTTTATGAAACCTGAACATTTCTTTCTGTCCCAGGCACCTCAAAAGGGTAAAAATGAGGTGAGGTCAGGATGAATTTGAATAATTTATCCAATACAATGAATTTAATATCTACAGATCATGATTTTCTATTCTGCAAATATACATTCCTTTTAAATATTCTCAAAAGATATTTAAGAATCGATTGTATGCTGACCCCCAAATGAAACCTTAATAAATTCCAAGAAGAGAAAACTGTTTAGGCTACAGTCATTAACTGTAATACAATTAAAGTAGAACTTAATAACAAAAGGACAATTCACATACAATCACTTGGAAATGAAATTTTTTTCCTAAATTACTCTTGGATCCAAGAGAAAATTAAAATTATGTTACAAAGTAAGTGATGGAACAAAATCAAAACATTTGGGATTCAGCCAAAGCTATGCAAAGAAAAATTTGCAGCCACAAATTTTCTTTTATTATTAAGAAATAACAAACTAAATGAAGTAACAATTTAAAATAAAAATTAAAAAAAGAAAAATCTAAGGAAGACAGAAATACAGGGTCACAATTAAAGCACAAATTAATTAATTAGGAAAACCAAAAATCAGAGAATGCAAGAGCATTTTTGAGGGAAAACAGTAAAAGCATGGCAAGACTAGTCATGAAGAGTGAAGAGGAAAAAACGTACGGTGTTGAGAATGAGAAGTGGGATAGAACATATGCAGAAAAGTTTTCTTAATTATAAGAATAGAGTATAACTCAATGAATTTGAAAAATCTCATTAAAATGATTCACTTTACTAGGAAGATATAAGTGCCAAATTGACTTAAGAAGAAGTAGAAACTTGAAAAGACTAATAATCAGGAAAAAAAGGGAAAAGTTATTAAATAATTCATGAAAGGTGCCTGTTCACAGTTATAAACTATATTTTTCTTAGCTGGATTGGGACACTTTCCATCCCCTTTTATGTTCTGGACCATTTTAAACAGCAAGGACTTTAAATTCCTCGAGGGCTAAAAGAAATATAGTAACTTTCTTTCTTTCTCTTTCTTTTTCTTTCTTCTTTCTTTCTTTCTTTTTCTTTTCTTTTTCTTTCTTTCCTTTCTCTCTCCTTTCTTTCTTCCTTCCTTCCTTTTTCTCTTTCTCCCTTCCTCCCTCCCTCTTTTCTTTTTCTTTCTTCTTTTTTTTTTTCTCTCAATATTTTATTTATGTGTTTGAGAGAGAGAGAGCAAGAGAGCGCAAGCAGGGGGAGCAGCAGAGGGAGAGAGAGAAGCATGCTCCTCACTGAGCAGGGAACCTGTCTCGGGGCTCAATCCCAGGACCTGGGATCATGACCTGAGCCAAAGACAGACACTTAACAACTAAGCCACCCAGGTGCCCCTTTCTTTTTTTCCTTCTTTTTAAAAAGATTTATTTATTTATTTATTTATTTATTTATTTATTTATTTATTTATTTATTTATTTATTTAAGAGAGAAAGGGGGGCAAGTGCCAAGGGAGAGGGAGAGACAGTCTTAACCTGACTCGGTGCTGAGCACAGAGCCTGACGTGGGGCTTGATTTAAAGACCTTGATATTAGGACCTGAGCTGAAACCAAGAGTCAGGTGCTTAACCGACTGTACCACCCAGGCACCCCACCCCCCAAAATCAGTCTTTCAAACTAAAGTAACCCTGATAGCTCAGACGAACAAAAGTAGTAAAAATGAACAAGGCGGGGGGGACAAACTGAAGACCAATCTGACTTAAGAGCACAGATGAAAAAGGTAAATAAAATGCTAGCAAGTCAAATCCAAAACATTATTTAAAACAATTTGCTATGACCAGAGCGTCTAAGCATCCAATTCTTTGATTTCAGCTCAGGTCTTGATCTCAGGGTTGTGAGTTCAAGCCCTGTGTTGGGCTCCAGGCTGGGCTTGGAGCCTACTTAAAAACAATTTACTAAGACCAAGTAGCATTTGTTCTGGTAATTCAGGTAATATTTTATCAGTGTGAATAATTACATTTTAAACTGATATATGATGGACAAAGAACATACTAATTTTGGCTGTAATGCTGCAATATTTGTATATAATGCAAAATGATCACCACAATAAGTCTAGTTAACATACATCCCACATATCATTACACATTTTTCCACATTTTAAAATCAAAGATAAAATACAATTATAGTTGTGGGAAAAGTTCTTAGTTAACTAGAAATGGGCTTCTTCATTAGCATAAGGAATACCTGTGTCAAATGGCACTGATAAAATCCTTCATTTGAAAACATTAGAAGCATTCCTATTAGCAGGCAGGAAGCAAACAAGGATACTGATAAACATTCTCCATACGGTTTGATCTGGTGGTGAAGAACTTCAAGGGTTTTGGTTCTCATTAACTTCCCCATTCTTTCTGCACTGGTTGCACTCATTGCTTCGCCATCCCACAGATCAGTGACACTGTTGGTCCCGCCCGCCCCAGGCTTTATATTCTGTATTACTGACTTGTCTCTCTCTGTCCCCCAGTTTATACTGTTGTGCATTATTTTAGCTTCCTAATATGTTCTTACATGTATTTTAAACCACACACACACACACACACACACGAGGGTACCCAAACTGCCCTATAGAAAAGTTTCACAAATTAAACTCCTCGTTGTGTGGTAGGCAGCTTCCTATATTAGGTATTTTCCCCCAAGCCAAGTTAATATAAATTGTTGGATTTGGGGTCACACATATACACTGGAGAATCTGATGAAAACTACGAAGGGTCTTTCCCATGCTCCCCAGACAGCTCTGTCTATAACTATATTCATACCTACATCTAGCTACATTCATATACCAAATTGTGCATATTATTACATGCATTTACGGACTCTCTGTGAAGCTTGTGCAGGGACCCCAGGTTAAGAACAACTGAAATAAAAATTCATCTACATTTATTCCACCCCTTTTATATTTAATTCTTTTTTCTTTAAGATTTTATTTATTTATTCGACAAAGATAGAGACAGCAAGCGAGAGAGGGAACACAAGCAGGGGGAGTGGGAGAGGAAGAAGCAGGCTCCTAGCGGAGGAGCCTGACGCGGGGCTCGATCCCAGAACGCCAGGATCATGCCCAGAGCCGAAGGCAGACGCTTAACCACTGTGCCACCCAGGCGCCCCTTTATACTTAATTCTTGAATCTAATTGACGTGTTTTGGGGGATTCTTTTCAATACCAGCCTAACAGATGTCCAGTATGATCCAAATGTCGTCCCTTCCCCTCAAGTATGTTAATATATGTGCATAGAGAAACAGATAGAGGCTATAGAGATACCAACACGTCTAACCCTTATGGCTGGGTGGTTAAATGGAGTGATTCTTTGTCTATTCTTCTCTGTACCGATTTAAACACTCCACAATGAACAAACTGATTTCTTTCAGAGAGGAAGGCAGTGAGGGCAGTTGGGTGGGATTCGGGGTGGCTGAGAAAGAGCCACGAGAGGGTTTCTTTTTTCTTGTCACGGTAGAGACGATCACGGGGTCGGGAGAGATGAAGTTTGAACGCCAACTGTTTGCACTGCTGCACCAGCAGCGGCAGGAGTCGGGCCCCATCTCTCCCTCGGGACACAGGGCCTCAGTGTGCGCTGGGTCTGTGATGGGCCCATACCGCGCTCCCTGAACAAGGGCCCTGTGTCTGCCACTGTCCGACACAAAGGACAGAGGTCCCCTGTTTACTTTGGATTAGAAACGTTCAAATGAAGGACAGCAAAAACATTTGAGTTTTCCCTCTTTTCGCTTTCTTACAAAAAAACAAATTGTAGTGAATCGGGGACTTTTTGGCATCTTCCCTGAATAAAAATCAATCAGACTAGATTGCTGAGGGACTCTTAAAGAGCTTCCCTTGTTTATTTATTTATTTATTTATTTATTTATTTATTTATTTATTTAGACTTATGGCTTAAAAGCTAAGAAGTAGCAGTGACTGACTAGGCCCCTGAATTGTCCATTTATTTCCCAGGAAATGGGGCATTCCCAGTACCTTGGTCAGCTGGAACAAGTGACCTTTGACCTTTTGCAACAAGCCCATTCTAGGCTGGAAGCACCCACATATTCACGGCCACGCCTCGTCCTCCCTCCCTTCCGCCTAACCTCCCACACATTGGAACGCTCGTTTCCTTGCAGATACTCATTCAAATCCCCATCTCATGGAAAGTTAGACCCACAAAACGGTAGAAGTTTTATCAGGCAAAGGAGTCTTTCAATCATAAAAGTCAAGCTGGTTCTACATCAAAAGACCGTCTGAGACTACAGGGAATGGGGTCTCGAAGGCCAGGAGACAGGGTCTCAATTTCAGGAACTTTTGTAGATTCTGGGTTCAGATCCCAGCTCCGGCACTAAAAAGCCAGAGACCTCTCTCTGAACCTCTCTACTTGTCAGTTTGCTCGCCTGGAAAATGGGGATCATCATAACACTCAGTGCAGAGTCCTCGATGGAGATGACAGGAGACGATGTGTGTGATGGGTGTACTCAGAGCCTGATGCCTAGAGCCGCTCCGCGCACGGTGTGTGACTGCTGTGACCTGCAACTGTCGTCACCTCGTAGGGGATGGACAGTTGCAGCGTTCGCCCAGTTTGGGAAGATGGGGTTAAACCGGTGCACATGGAGCCCTGGCAAAGCACAGCTCAGAGGGACACTGGCCTGATGCCGGCTTGTTCTTGAATATTACCGTCATCTGTAACAGTGAAAGGGCGTGGACAGAGAAACCTAGCAGAGGGGCTTTTGCACTCCACATCTGACCCTGCCCTCACGTCTACGTCCTCTTCCAGCAGCGTGACATTGCTTCCACCTGCGATGAGCGGTGACCCCACCAGGGGTGTGTGGTGTGCAAAAGAAGGGTATGGGAAGGGGAAGGTGAGACACTAATTGATATCCATGTGACCATCCCCTGCCTGGTCACCAACGTCAGGGGCCAATATCTGGAGAGACATGTTCTTGTCACATTCCAGATCCAGAGAATTCCTCAATCAGCTCTTCTAGGGATGCTCTTCGGAGATTAGCCCCTGAGGCTCTGACACAAAGCAGGAGGACAGCTAGCCAGCCAGCAAGGTGCACATTCCCACTTCTCTTTAGCCACTGAGTTGTTATTGGCCCCCAATAGGAACATGGGGAAAAAGTAAGCCAATTTTAAGATACAACTAAGATTTTAAGATATAACATAAGGATTTTAAGATATAACTAAGATAATGGATTTTAAGACATAACTAAGATCACACAAAGAAAACTCCTAAAATCTAAGCCATTCTGTCACACATCACACACTTTTCAGAGTTCCAGTGGAAACAAGCATTTCTTCCTAGGACAGGTGGATGAGCTAGAACAGAAGTGACTGCTCTGCGAAATAACCAGAAAGCCAAAGTCAGTAATAAGTTATTTGGAGGTCCGCATGTCAAATGACAAGTGCAGTTTCTCCGGCTCCAGGCTAAATCCAGAACCTTCTGTTGGTTCTCCTTCCCCTCCCCTCTGCTCTATTTCAGCTTGCTCTCCTGCTGCCTTGGCCTGTCCCTCACCCTGCCCAGCTCTCCGCCCTCCTGCCAGCCTCTCCTTTCCCTCCTTCCCCTCACTCTGCCATCTCTCACCTTCCCCCCCCCCCCCCCCCCCCCCCGTTCACCAGCAACGTGAGAAACTAAGCATTCCAATGATTATTTATTTAAATCTAACAAGTAAGGTTTTAGATTTTGTCCTCAGTTTTAGGACAGTATGTTAACATTTTATTTATTCATTTTAATTTACATTTAGTTGGCCTTTGTCCAGATGGGATTCACTTCATTTTTCCCCTTTTAGTGTGTATGTCATTCTCCATTAACCACAACAGCAACAATAATCCTTTGACCTCTATCCTGGTCTGAAAGATACTCTATACTGTCATTCTGTTTTTTACTCTCATATAACTGGGTCTCTGGTTTTTAATATTTTTTTCTTATGAGCATTCATATAAACTCGATGGCACATGTTTGCAAATATAGGAGTAAACAGCTCAGTGGAAGTGGGTTCCTGCCCGTGACCGAGACTTTTCCTGAGTCTTGAAACCGCATCCCAGATCTAAGAGCAAGCATGCTTCCCTACGATGTCTCTTGCCCGATCCTTGACTTAAGTATCACTCCGATCTGGCCTGCTGGCTCTCACAGGCGTCCTGATGCAGACAGGGATCCGCCAAGTGGCCTGCTTCTCTGGTTAGGTGAGACCTCGCAATTGCTCTGGATGGGACCTCCTAGAAGGGACAGGTTCGATGGTATTGCTGTTGGATAACACTAAGGAAGATAGCCAACATTTCTCTCTCGTGGTGCTGCTTACAAAGTGCTTCTGAATAATGATCTCAGTTGATACTTACCTCAACCACGTGTGGTGAAGCTGCTGACGTAGCCCTGTTTTATAGCCGTATAAGCTGAGACCCAGAGAGACTGAGTGATTTGTCTAGGGTCACACAGCCAGGAAGGGTCAAGGTGAGCTTCTGAATTCTATCCCCTGAACTCCAAGTCCAGGATGTGGCACAGAGCGGGCTCAGTGAACATTTGCTCTCCTCTTACGCCTCCCATCAGTGAAACGGAAGTCATTGCTTCTCTCTTAGAAGGCCATCTCTCCAGGAGAGGGCATTACCACCACCAGGAGCCTCCGCAAAGAGGAATTAAAGACGAGGTCCTCTTGTGACATGAATTATTCAGATCTCAGAATGTTCTTGGCCTCTTTGGATTTTCCCTGCCAGCTCAGTTGATGAGACTGCTGTTTTATGTAATACCTGCATGAAAAAGAAAGGAATTCCCCCAGTTTTCACAGAAATAACAGCCGGGCATCGTTGTCACCAAATATTAGAAATGTTAGCAACCAGATTCTCGTGAGGACTAAGTGGCCCTCAGGAATCACATTCGACTCTCATTTTCCACCTCATCGTCTCTACGGTTTTCTGGGTAACAGAGAAAGCTTTTTCTTTTTCAATAGCAACGGGATTGGCAAAATTGGGAATGAAGAGAAAACTTGGAACCCAGTTAGAGAAGATGGAGTGTATGTAGAAGGGCTGATGGAAATGTAAAACTAGAAAGAAAGAAAGAAAATGTGAGACTTGGCTGCATTATTTGTGGGGGCTCAAACTGGGAAAGGTTAAATACCACAACTTTTCCATTTGTTTTGCATTTTGATTCTGAAAAGAAAGCTGGCTTTGCCCATTTTTTATTTTTAAAAACTTGTAAAAAAAAAAAAAGAGAGAGAGAGAGAGGAACAATAAATTAAAAAAAAAACCTTTAAAACATGACAGTCAAAAGAAGGTAGCTAGAGAAGCAGGTGACTAAGGGCGTGAGGAATGAGGAGCATGTCTCCCTCTGGGAGGGGCTCTACCTGCGCCGATCTCCACATATAGGATCTTACCACCAAACACGTTCTCACATGTATGGTGGTGGTGAATGATTTGAAAGAAATCGAAATCAGAACAAGGAAGAGTCTAGAACATGTTTAATGATTTGCCTCTGTAGAGCATTCTGAACAACCTGAGATCTGGGAGACATCTCTGAATTCCTTGCATCTTGCACAATTCAGCTGGGAAGTAAGAACCAACACCTGTTTCCTTGGGAATGTCTCCAAAAGTCCCAGGAAGGTAAGAACTATCCAAACACGAGATTTAGTTGAAGCAGCCCTACTCACCAAACTATGATCACAATCAAAAGGTCATCCTTTGGGGCGCCTGGGTGGCACAGCGGTTAAGCGTCTGCCTTCGGCTCAGGGCGTGATCCCGGCGTTATGGGATTGAGCCCCACGCCGGGCTCCTCTGCTATGAGCCTGCTTCTTCCTCTCCCACTCCCCCTGCTTGTGTTCCCTCTCTCACTGGCTGTCTCTCTCTCTGTCAAATAAATAAATAAAATCTTAAAAAAAAAAGTCATCCTTCAAATTCATTAATAAACTTCTTACACTTAACTATGTTCTCAGAACACACACACACACACACTCTCTCTCTCTCTTCCTCTCTCTCACACCCCCCCACACACCCTTCCATGCTACTGAGTCTAAAGCTTTCCTAGTTCACGCCTACTCCCTTTCCTGGCTCAGCCTAAATGTCACTTCCTCCAGGCAACCTCCTCTAAGTCCTTAGACACCGTCAGGGCCGCCCACAAACTCTGGTCTACCCTGCAGGCTCCTCTAGGGCACCCCTGGCATTTCCTTTGCTCCCGTCTCAGGGTGTTGCATCTGACCCTGAAGTGCAGATACGGATCCCCCTCCATGCTGCCTCACCCCTCACTAGGTTCTCTTGGGCTTACAAGTATCCTAGGGTAATAAGTAGAAGGATCCCCAGAAGGATGTGGAGACCATGGGCCTCCTGGATGTGAGTGGGAGCTAAAGTGGGCATTGGAACCATGAGGGACTGGGGCTGAAGGCACTAAGGCTGCCAACTTAGGCCCTTCAGTGGGCTTTCCTGGTCAAGCTTAGGAAGAGAGAGTAGAACGTCCAGAAGAATGAGCTGCCACTGCAGGGATACGTGAGGCAGCATAAGGGGCAGCCGAAGTGGGAGCCATCCAGCCTGGGCAACGGGGCCCGACCCTGTTTTCCTGGATGGCATCCGCTCCAGGGTAGCAAGAATTGCCGGGGTGAACTCCATGAGCCTGGGCAAGTGGATTCTTCAGCAATATTTAATTTGAGGAAAAGTAAAGGGGTCTTTTATCTAAATTCATAACTATTATACTTATCCCACAATTGTAATTATATAAAGACTTCCCAAATTGTCAGTTTTATGTCTCCCTTCTCCTGTTAGAAGCTTACATACCTGGCACAGTCTGCAATGTGGTCGATTCTCAACAAACACTCATGCCATGGATAAAAAAACCCTCTTGTTGGAAACTTCTACCAAAGCAAAACCATAAAACTCCCCTCACCCAACATGTTTTTGAGAAGTCTACATCAGCCCTGCAAGTCTAAAATCACACATTTCGAAAAAAGGTTTTTTGGTGTTTGGGTTTTTTTCAAGGTAAGAAGAATAAAGACATTTTTACTAAGAGTGGAGGCACTTTTACTGTGTGGAGGGCTCCATTCTATGAGGTTTCAACTGATGGGAAAGGCCGTGGTCCAGTGGTGAGAAGAGTGTCTCCGGGGGAGGGGAGATAGGAAAGGGGGCCTGTTCATGCTGAAATCAGTGCAGCGACATCTGATGTGTATAGACAAAATCAGGTCCTATATAAACAGCTCATGGAACGTGACAAGATAATAGCATTCTCTGAGGTCTGGACTCTATTTATCCATACCATTCATGCCCAACGAAAACCAAACAGTCCTATTTCACAGATTCTGGCAACTTGCCTCCCTCCCTAATGACACACATATAAAAATAGGTAGCCACAAAGAAGTGACTTCTAGCTTTAAATGCCATTTAGTTAGCAGTCTCTCCCAACTTTTTTTTTTTTTTTTTGGTGGTATTTATGAAAACAAAGAGGAAGACAAAAACTCAAAAAATGCTAGAAACTTCAACCCAATCCATGGCTTAACTAGATTTAGGAAGCATTTTCATTAATTCTAAAGTGGAACACACTGGATTGGTGTAAATCTATCCAGGTAAAATCTCACGCAATGGAGGTTGATAGGAAGCCAATTGCCCTGCTTTTTGTTAGAGACACAGAGATCCAAGGTCTACACCAAGTAGATCGTGTGGAGGAGACTCGCACGCCATGACGTGCTGCTTTTCCAGGGTGCTGATACTACATCTGCTGGGAGGCGGCTCCTCCCAGGAAACACCTGGTCAGGAAGCGTGTGTATACGTGGGGGAGGGGTGGGAGGAAGGAGAACCAGCAATTTTGTCTTATATCCTGGGAGGTGCAGTATTTACAAGTTAAGCACTACGGGGAGGGGTGGGGACAGGAAGATCGCTAATAGCAGTACACGCTGTCAACTGCGGGTTTGCAGGTAACTCCTTGGGTCAGAGGAATCGAGAATTAGGCGTGCGAATGTGCTACCTCAGGAGAATGGAACCATGTCAGGTGCTTTGGACGCAAGAAGCTAAAATTCGGTCTGGACACTATGCACATCAGCTCGTACTCCAGCTCTGGAAAGGAGACGCTCACCACACCGCAGGCTGAGAGCGTGGCCAAGGGCAACACGCTTATGCTCACTGATGACCGACATCTAGTCCGGACAGACCATCTTAGCTCAAGACGGAAAAAACAAAACCAAACCCAAATCCTACTCTTTATACCTGGAAACAGGCTATATGTAAAGAATCCTACAGATCAAGGAAAAGGTGATAGAGTTCTGAAGATTCTTGGAAACAGTCTATCGTAGAACCAGAAGAAAATTTCAGGAAGGTTACAACTTCAGTAAAATGCAGGAAGATGAAGCATTCATCAGGGTGATCATTTAATTCCTTCTATTCAGAGTGGAAATGTGGGGGCTACTCATAATTACAACAGTTACAGGGCAGTGACTCTAATAAAAAGAGAGGGAAACTTCTAAATAAAATTTTAGCACATAGAACCCAGAAAATGCATTTTTAAAGGACACTACATCATGACAAACTGGGATTTATTCCAGGAATGTAAGTCTGATTTAGCATTGCAAAAATCAATGTAATTCATGTATTAACAGAAAAAAGAAAAAAGAGTTTTTTGATAGATGAAGAAAAAGAACTTGATAAAATTGAACATGGATTAATGATAAAATTCTCAGGAAACTAGGAATAGAAGGGAACGTCTTTAATCTGGTTAAAGCGCATCTCAGAAAACTCACAGCTTCTATTATAATTGATGGTGACATAATAAATGTTTTCCCTGTGAAACTGAAAACATGGCAGGGATGTCCACTGTCACCATTTCTATCCAACATGGTACCTGAAGTCGAGAGGGCAGGAGCAGAGCGTACAGCTTGGAAAGAAGCAAAACTTAATTTGTAGATGGCATGATCATGTATGTTTAACGTTCAATATAACGTATAACTAGAATTAGTAAGTGACTTTCAGCAAAGATGCAGAATACAGGATCAATATAAAAATCAGTTAATATGAAAATCAGTTAATTTCTAGGAACTAGCAATACATGATTTAAAATGAAGTAAATCTGGGTTCCTGGGTGGTTTAGTCGGTTAAGCGTCAGGCTCTTGATTTTGGTTTCATTGTCAAGCGCTCAAGGCCCGCGTCAGGTTCTAGCCTCAGTGTGGAGCCTGCTTAAGATTCTCCCTCTCCCGGGCGCCTGGGTGGCTCGGTCGTTAAGCATCTGCCTTCGGCACAGCTCATGATCCCAGGGTCCTGGGATCGAGCCTCACATTGGGCTCCCTGCTCAGCAGGAGGCCTGCTTCTCCCTCTCCCACTCCCCCTGCTTGTGTTCCCTCTCTCGCTGTGTCTTTCTCTGTCAAATAAATAAAAGCTTTAAAAAAAAAAAAAAAGATTCTCTCTCTCCCTCTCCCTCTTCCCACACCCCGCCCCCTTCTCACTTGCACTCTCTCTAAAAAAAAAGAAGTGAAATGACTGTGTACAATAACTTCATCAGTATCAAACACTTAGATAGAAATAAATGTAACAGAAGATGTTCAAGATCTCTTCACTGAAAACTACAAAATACTGGGAAGTAAAAAAAAAAAAATTAAAGACCAAAATTAATGGAGAAATATACGATGTTCACAGGTCAAAACACACAATACTGTTTAGGTATCAATTCTCTCCAAATAAGATTGCTATCCCAATGCAAATTCTACATGCTCTTCTCCAACGTGCCTTTGCTACCGCCCCATCATACATGGAGTCTCATGTCCATTCTTTGACTCTAGATGGCTTTGTACGCTGCACGACTCTCCAGGCAGATCGTAAGTGGCAATGCAGCTTTGACCTGGATTTTTGGAATACTCCCTCTTTCAGACTTCATCTCCCATGTAAGCACTCTAGCTGCGTGGAGGTGCCACGCTGTGAGGACCAAACTAGTCTATGTCAAGAGATCATGCAGAGAGGCCTTTAGACTCCATGAATACCCGGTCAGCCCCCCGCAGCTCCGGTTCCCTGGTGTCTGAGCTCCAGCCATCATCCAACTACAAGTTCATGAGACCCCAGAAGCGGAGAGCTAAGTCCTTCCTGCATTCCTGACCCCCAGGTGCAAAAGGAGATAATAAAATGATCGTTGTTTTATGTCACTACATTGGTTATTTTTTAAAACATTTTATTGAGCTATGATTGACATGTAAAAAGCTGTGCATCTCTAACGTACGCAGCTTGAGTTTGGGCGTAAGTATACACCACGAAACCATCACCCTCGTCAGGGCCACAGACACGTCCGCCACGTCCCAAAGTTTTCTCCCACGTCTATTATTACTATTACTGTGTGTGTATATAGTAAGAACACTTAACAGAAGATCTACTTTCTTAGCAAATTTTAAGTATAAAATACATTATTGTTCTTATAGGTACAAGCTGTGTAGTAAAGCTTTTACTTCTCTCGCGTAACTGAAGCTTTTTGACGATCACCTCCCCGTTGCATCCTCCCCGGGTCCCTGGAAATCACCATTCCGCTCCTCGCTTCTGAGTCTGACTATTCCACATATGTAAGTGAAGTCACACCATATTTGTCTTTCTGTGTCTGTCTGTTTCACTTAGTATCTTCCAGGCCTATCCATGTTGTCACAAAAGGCAGACTTCCCTTCTTTTTTAAGGCGGAATCGTATTCCGCTGCATGTGTCTCAGTCTGCTTAGGCGGCTGTAACACAACACCAGAGACTGGATCGCTTATAAATGACAGAAATTTATTTTCCATGTTGTGGAGGCTGGGAAGTCTATGATCGAGGTATGACAGATCCTGTGTCTGGTTAGGACCCATTTCCTGATTCGTAGTTGGTGTATTTCCACTGTGTCCTCACATGGCGGAAGGGAAAAGGGAGCTTTCTTGGGCCTCTTTAAAAGGGCACTAATCCCACTTATGAGAGCTCTACCTTCATGACCAAACACGTCCGGAAGGCTCCACATCCTGATGCCATCAGCTTGGGGGTTAGGATTTCAACCTACGAATTTGTGGTGGGGTGTGCACACTCACTCAGTCCACAGCAGTGTGGACCTACCTCATCTTCTTTCCTATCTATCTGTCACTACGCTGCAGGCTGTTTCCACTCCGTAGCTATTCTGAACGCTGCTGCAGTGAACACGGGAGTGCGGATACCTCTTCAAGATCCCGATTTCTATTCCTGTGGGCGAATACCCAGAAGTGAGATTGCCGGATCATATGGCAGCTCTATTTTTAATTCTTTGAGGGACCTCTGTGTTTTATTCCAGACGGCTGTGCACCAATTTACATTTCCACCTCCACGTACCCTTGTTCGCTTTTCTCCACATCCTCAAGAACACTTAGCTTTTTTTTTGTTTTTAATTAATAAAAGGCATCCTGGCAGGAGTGAGGTGGTATGTCATTATGTTTTGGTCTGTATTTCTCTGATGACCAGTGATGCTGAGCACCTTTTCATATGCCTGTTGCCCATTTGTATCTCTTCTTTGGAGAAATGTCTATTCAGATCCATTGCCCATTTTTAAATCTGATTATTTGTTCTCTTTGTTATTGAGTTGGGGAGATCATAATCTACTTGGATATACAGTTGCAAATATTTTCTCCCATTTTTTAGGTTGCCTTATCTTTGTACTGATGATTTCCTTTGCTGTGCAGATTTTTTTTCCCATAGTGTCTCACTTCTTTATTTTGCTTTTGTTGCCTATAATTTTGGTGTCATATCTGAAAAATCATTGCCAAGACACATGTCACGGAGATTTTTCCTGGAGGTTCCAGTCCAAGGGGGTCACCTAGGAGGCTCCCGAACTCACCTCCTTCCGTGGACACATCAAATCTCTAGCATTCATTCATTTATTCATCAGCGTTGAGTACTTACATACCAGGCACTGTTCTAGTTGCTCACGCCACAGTGGTAGAAAAAACCTCCACAAAAGTTCTGGCCTCATGTAGCTCACATTCTAGTGGGCAAATAGATAATAAACTAATATATAAAATATGTGATGGCAATAAGTACTATGGAGTAAAATAAGACAGGGAAGGAGCGAGAACAAAAGGGGTGAGTAGCTCTTTTAAAAAGTGTAGTCAGGGAAGTTTTCACTAAGAGATGACATTCGAGCAAAAGTCTAAAGGAGGTGAGGGAGTAAGCATCGCAGACATTTGGAATAGGGTGGTCCAGGGCAAGGGAAAGTCAGCGCAAAGGGCCTGCTGCAAGAGGATACTGCCTTTTATGGGGAACGACAGGAGGGCAAAGGGAAGCAGTGGGAGTAGTAGAGATGTAATTGATCGTGGAGCAGGCTGTGTAGGGCCCTGTGAACCATTTTAAGGACTTTGCCCATTGTTTGAGTGAGTTGATGGGAGCCACTAGAGGTGTTAGGCAGAGAAGTGACATGACCTGATTGATATTTGAAAAGGACCACTTTGGCTGGGATGCTGAGAACTGAAGGAGGGTGCAGGAGCACACAGGACCTCAGGCAGAAGGCTCTTGCG
The DNA here is from genome assembly GCF_002007445.2 of Ailuropoda melanoleuca. Classification (NCBI taxonomy): domain Eukaryota; kingdom Metazoa; phylum Chordata; class Mammalia; order Carnivora; family Ursidae; genus Ailuropoda; species Ailuropoda melanoleuca. The sequence continues at coordinate 93,319,489 of NC_048221.1, forward strand.
ATGATGCGGGTGGAAGAAAAAGGTTACTTGGACCAGGGTGATACCTGTGGAGTTGGTGAGAAGGGCTTGAATTTTGGAAAAATATGGTTGATAGATAGGAATGGCAAGGTTAGCTGATGAATGTGTGAGAGGAAGAGATTTTTGGCCTGGGCAATGGGGAGTTTGGAAAAGCCATTTACTGACATGAGGAAGACAATGACAATCATGTACCAGGCACTGTCCTGGCTGCTCAGGAACTGGGGGGGAGGTCAGTTTTGGAGAAGCTAAGTTTAAGAGTGGCTATCTAAGCAAGGATGTCAAGTAAGTGGCTGAATACACCAGTCTGGCCGGAGGTATGAATTTTAAACCTTCCTGAAATAAGAGGCCTGCTTATTAGCTGAGATTTTGTCCTACTCATACTGAAAACAAGCAGGAAAAGGCAAATTATCATTTCCGTAATTAAAGCTTTTAGGATTAGGTGGTTTCGTTTCAATCACACAGCTGTAAATAACAGATTGCCTCCATCTGGGGCTCCACCCAGGCTTCAGACCACAATTGTGTTAACCTCAACATCCACAGGAGTTGTTCTATTGCTCGGCAGCACATTGAAATGTGATCCAGGAAAACATCAGTATCCAGTTTTTAACTAATGTGATGTCCGTGAATTAAGTCAGAGCGATAGATCTGAAGTTGAAAAATAGCCTCAAGACGAATGCATTTTGGGAAGTCACCCATAGACGCTACAGGCCCTTGTTAGAGGGCCCGGGCTCATCGAATAAACACACTGGGAAAGTAGTATTATTAGTCTATTTTAAAATTGTTTCTTTCCCTTTCTCAGACTTTTTCCCTTTTACAAAAAAACATGATGGTCAAGGCCAAGGTCAGAGGACCTCCAGCAGCCTGTGTGGTGGTTATAATGGGTATGCCTGTGGGTGCTCTCCACTCTCAGCCTTGCTGTCTCTGGCTTTGGAAGCCCGGTTTGGGTACCAAGGGCAATGCTTGGATTTCCTGAGTATGACTGTGGCTTGTAATTAAGGGTGACCCAGATGACGATTTGGCCACCATGGAGGTTGTGTTCCCACCCGAAACTTATGAATAATCACTTTCCATGTTGTCGTCAGCACTCTGCAAACAACTTTCTCACTATTTTTTCACCTTTGCCAACTTTTAATTTGCATTTCTTCATATACTAGTGGGGTTGGTCATTTTTAATATATTCACTGTCAGTTTTTTTTTTTTTTTTTTTTGAGAGAGAGAGAGAGAGCACGAGTGGGGCAGACGAAGAGGGAGAGAATCCCAAGAGAGACTCCCCTCTGAGCACAGAATCTGATCCGGGTAGATCTCACAACCCCAAGATTGTTGAAACCAGGAGGCGGAAGCCTAACTCACTGAGCCACCCAGTCACCCTCACTGGCAGTTCTTATTTCTCCTTTATGTCCTGTCACTTTCAACCACAATTCTTTTTTTTTTCTTCCAGATTTTTATTTAAAATGTCTGGAAAGGGAAAAGGAATATGTATGCAGAGAAACTATAGGTAACTATGACAAATGGTTTCACAGGTAGTCTACTTGTAATTATTGCTAATTCGGATATGTCATCTCGGAGAAGGAAATGTGTAGTATACATGTTTGCAGAAGCAGAGCTAATCCATCATACGCATAATGTAATGAAAGTAATGTATGCTTGCATATGCATGTGTGTGTGTATACATGCACATGTACTTATAGTTGTACGTATGCATATAAATCCTGGGATTTGCAATTTTCCAGTGACTCAGTGAATTACAGAAGTTAATCGTACTGTGTTATGGCAAGTGTAGTGTAATTCTGAATTACCCACTCCCTGTTTCCTTACCATGTGCTTGAATAAAGAACGTGAATATAGCCATATGGACGTACATCATTCTTGTTTGTATCCGCTCTGAGAAGTATAATCAGGTCTCATTTTACACAAACATGCATCGTATACAACCTTTCCACAGTCCCTTTCCCCACACTAACTTCCTCCTCACCCACTGTGGTTTAGATGGTGAAAAGAGTTCCTTTGGATTTTTCAGAAAACACAGTGGTCATTTGTATTCTCCTGTGCCAATCCCCACTCCAGGATAGACGGAATTAGCTGTTCTTATTCACTCCACAATCCCTTTCCTAGTCCCTTATCCTGGATAGAAGTAAAGATAGGGAAGTTTAGATTCCTCTTTAGACTGGTCACCTTATTTTCATTCTTTTATTTATTCTCTATTTTTTTTTTAGATTTTATTTATTTATTTGACAGAGAGAAATTGCACAAATGTAGGCAGAGCGGCAGAGGGAGAGGGAGAAGCAGGCTCCCCCTGAGCAGAGAGCCCGACATGGGGCTCGATCCCAAGACACTGGGATCATGACCTGAGCTGAAGACAGACACTTAACCACTGAGCCACCCAGGTGCCTCTATTTATTCTCTTTTTACTATCTGAGTCCAAAATGTGCCTTAAATATTCTGTACCACAAGCCTTCTCTTTCTCCTTTCTCTGCACAAAGGAAAAAGGGGGAGTCTGGCCACCAGTCACGATCAGGGGATTTCAGGCTAGTACTAACTAGGAGGGGTAAAGAGACACCTGGAGCATCTCAAAGGGGAAGTGGCAGCTCACATGCCCCAGCTGTTTATTTCTATGGAAATGTTTCACAAATTAATCTACAGATCTCCCATGCATCGCCTCTCAGGCACACAGCATGTTTCATATTACATGACCACTGAGTGTCAGATCCCTTTCTTCAGATAAACAAGAAATAAAAATTGATATTAGAGGTTGTCCTGTATTAACATGGCAATTTAATAATCCTTTATCAACCACAGTTCTTGACATGTATAGGCCATCGGTTTTGTTGCTAGCAGACCGTGGGTCGAATCTGTCTACACTGGAAGAGCCTCAGTGTGTTCTTTCCTGTTATAAACGGTCTCTGGATACACCTTTAGTACTTTCTTTTGAATATTTCATTTCATTTCTGGTAGTAGCAGTCTTTAAGCGTGTCCTGATTTTTTAAACAAGCTCATTTGTCAACCCTATGAATGACCACCTAGAGGAGATAAAGAAGGCTTCCTTCCAGTCTCCTCGAATACCGTCCAAGTGCTCCATGAGCAGGGCTCGTGTAACCCGAGCAAGAGACCCACGGTCATGGCCTTCTCTGAATGGCCTCGACAAGATACACCTGCACGACACCGTTTAGCCTTCCCAGCCTTTGCATTTTGGATTCTGCACAGTCTTCAAAAGTGAATGCCTGAAACCAAAACACCCGACTCACTCTGCACACCTTCTTACACCTTCTACGTACGCAATTGGACATGGTGGGTGCACGCAGGGCTGGATGGCCACGAAATAACTAGTAGGGCCCCTGGAGGTTTCTAGAGGAAATAAAAAGCTATTTTAAGCAAAGCAATGACACCATGTTGTCACCCGAGTGTAGGTATTTCTCAAACAATGAATAGCAAGCAATCACTAACCCTACCCGCTCATTTGGAGTTGTGGCTGTCTTTGTCCAATGAGGACAGCTGTAAAAAGAGTCCAGCCTTCACCACGTGCCGAGCTCACAGAGCACCCGTTTAGCTCACCTGCTCCCTATTAGCCCTACCGTCTTGCTGAGGCTGGAGACACTGTCGCCCTGGTGGTCCCTAAAACAAAACTATTCTGACTGCAGGCCCCCTGATGCCACAATTTAGGTAATGGCATAAAAGAATTAATAGATAAATCCAGCATGCTCTGTAAGCTCCCTACACTGATGTTGATGTCGACGGCTTGCTGATGGCTTGAAAGGGGGCAACTGAACATCAACCAGATCCGCCTTTGAGCCACAGCAGGAAGGATGAGTGTTGGAATCGCTGACAGAACAGTTCTGCATTAGACTGTTAATTTGACCACCTGGTGCTGAGAGAGAGGAAGAAACGGTTGACACTTTTGAATCATGAAGTCACTTTTTGGGTTGGGAGCTGACGCTTAGAGACGCCCTGGTAAGACATCAGCGAGGGGCCAGGGAACTTCCACAAGTGAGTCCCGTGATGAGGTCTCTCCCAATGTCCCCCCGTTCTGCTGCTTAAAGCATCTGCTTCAACTGCATAAAGCTGATCTTTATCCTCATGTCCCACTTGAAAACAATTGTCCCACTATCCATCTCTGTTTCTATGCCAACAAAAGAAAGTATACGTATAGTATGCATATATTTGTAACTATATATGTGCTTGCTGTATATATGCTTGTAAATATATATATTTCCCTTTCTTAACCGGTCTATAGAATAATATGTTTTCTGCCAAACTTTAAGCAAATGTTTAAAACCTGCGGGATAGTTTTATCCCTAAACCCAAGCATAGCATTCCAAGGGGAAGCATTAACCTCCCAATGTCCCTTCCTGTGATCAAAGCCGATTCAGCAATGCTGGATGTAGTGTTCTTGCTGAAGAGGAGAATCTGAAAACTCCAAATCAGAAGACAGCTGGAGCTTCTTAAAAACATCCTGAGTTTATGTGCATCTTTAGATTTGTCTTTGGAAAGTGTAGTCACAAGCCAGGCATTGGAAACCCTGGGAAGTCATAAGTAGTTTTAATTTTTTTAGGATTTTATTTACCTGAGAGAGAGAGAGCACGCAAGTGAGCACAAGAGGGAGGGGCAAGAAGAACCTCAAGCCGGCTCTGTGCTGAGCCTGACATGGGGCTTGATCTCACGATCCTGAGATGGACCCTGAGATCATGAGATCGGACCCCGAGATCATGACCTGAGCTGAAACCAATAGTCAGACACCCAGCCAACTGTGCCACCCAGGCTCCCCAATAGTTTGATTTTTTTTTTTAAGTGGGCTATACTGTCCTGTAGAGAATGTGTCAAGACTATAAATTATAATAAGCAGTTACATGGGGGCACTTAAGGGGCTTTTCTTTTCTTTTCTTTTTTTTTTTTAAGATTTTATTTATTTATTTGACACAGAGAGAGACAGCCAGCGAGAGAGGAAACACAAGCAGGGGGAGTGGGAGGGGAAGAAGCAGGCTCCCTGCGGAGGAGCCCGATGTGGGGCTCGATCGCAGAACGCTGGGATCACGCCCTGAGCGGAAGGCAGACGCTTAACGGCTGACCCACCCAGGCGCCCCTCTAAGGGGCTTTTCTAACTGCTTTCATCAAGCAGGGATCCGTCCACCTTTCCTCTGTCTCTTCCCCTTTCCTGATCCCCCTGCTCACTGTCCATATTTTCCACACACTGAACTCTGCAGCTAATTGCTTTCCCACCAGTTGACTTCTTAGAAAGCAGAACCACACTCAATGTATCTTCTGCAAATCAAAGATGGCAGACCAACCTACTCGTCTTCCTCAAACCCTTTTGTATGTTTTATTCTTTTTACCTTCACTTAATTCTTCTTTGAAGCTCTTCCCTCCTTTATGTTGGTCTGAGTTTCTGCCTTATTCTTTTCCTTCTCTCTAAAGAACTTCTTTTGACATTTATTGCCAAGCAGGTCTACTGGCAACGCATTCTCTCGAGTTTTGTTTGTCTGAGAAAGTGTTTATTTCTCCTTCATGTTTGAGGGATAATTTCACGGCGGGTACAGAATTCTGCAACACTTTAAATCTTTCACTGCCCTCTCTGCTTGCATGGTTTCTGAAGAGAATCAAATGTAACTCTTTGTCCCTCAATCGAGAAGGTAGTTTTGTTTTTGTTTACCTCTGGCTTCTTTCATGATTTTTTCTTCATCTCCAATTTTTCTGTAATTTGAAAATGATATGCCCAGGTATAATCTTTTTGGCACTTATTTTACTTGGTGTTTTCTAAGCTTTCTGAATCTGTTATTAATTTGGGGGAAATCTGTCATTGTTTTAAATATTTCTTCTGTTTCTTTCTGTCTTCTGGTATTCTCATTACATGTATGTTACACCTTCTGTGGTTGAGCCACGTCCTTGGATGTTTTGTTCTGTTTCTTCAGCCTTTCTTCCCTTTTTCGGTTTTGAAGGATTCTACTGAGATACCCCCAAGCTCAGAGATTCTCTCCTTAGCTGTGTCCAGTGCTCACTAGTAAGCCTATCAAGGCAGTCTTCATTTCTGTACAGTGTTTTATTTCTAGCTTTTGGGGTTTTTTGGTTCTTTCGGAAGATTTCCACTTCCCTGCTTACATTATCCTTGTGTTCTTGTATGCTGTCTACTTCAGCCACTAGAGTTCTTAGCATATTAATATTTGTTTTAAATTGTTGGCCTGATAGTGCCAACATCCCTCCCACTCTGTTTCCAATGTTTCCTCTAGCACTTCAAATTGTGTTTTTTGCCTTCTGCTATGCCTTGTAGTTTTTTCTTGATAGCAGGACACAATGTACCAGGTAAAAAGAACTGCCTTTGATAACATGGTCGTAAGGTGCAGGGGGGAGGACAAATGTTCTATAATCCTGGAATTAGGTCTGAGGCTTTTAGTGAGCCTATGCTGTGAACTTCACAAACATTTAAAAAATGTTTGCTCTTCCTTTAGATGGAAAAGGATGGCTAGAGTAGGCTGGAGAGGCTGGTGAAACTTTAGAATCAGATGTAAACCCCAGGGAAATAGAACCCCTTTCCTGGGTTTTATTTCCTCACCATTCACCTTTACAACACTCCCAGAAATAGTTATCTGAGACTTCAGGGAGTAAAGCATTTTCTGAGAAATAGGTTGGGTAATGGTAGTTTGGGTGAAATCTTTCACCAAGCTGGGAGGGAAAGAGACCTTGAACATCTCTGTGTAGTTTAAACATAATGGCTACAGGCTCCCTTGAAGAACGAGGATTAGGAAACATAACCCAAAACCGTTTGCAGGGGTGGGCTGGGGGGGGAGCTGATTAAGGGATTAGCTCGATGATATTAACATGAAAGTGGGGGGGGCACGACAGAATTAATTAGGAACATATGGCCAGAAGAGTATGCTACAGATGTATTTTGGCAGACTTCTGTTATTGGTTAGAGTCAACGTGGAAAGAACTCCAGGCAGAGTCATTCCTTCCGCGGCTCCTTGCTTTGCCATACGCATTCAGCCACAGGACACATCTCCGTTTCAGGATCCACACGAACAGTTACATCCTCACAAAATTCTCCCTGCCTCCACTGCATCTCCAAACACTGTGGACCCGGACGTGGGGAGGCTTTTCTTCGCCTCCAGTCGCCGTACAAAGGGCTTCTGCTTGAGAGACCCAGCACCCTCCCAGTTCAGTGCCATGTAGGACTGACATCATTCTTGAACCATCAGTGCGAGCCACAGCAAGGTCAGTGTGAAGCAAGGGCTCTGCGAACCATCCATCTGCAGGATTCAAAGGTGGACTATGGGTCCTGTCCTCTCCTCTGGGTTGGTGACTCCCGCAAGCCGAGCTATATCACACCCAGTGCTCATGCAGGAGCACGCCGGCCACCTTACTCAAAAGATGCTTGCAAAGCGTGTTGGTGGAGACGGCCTAGCACGGTAGCATCTAGGCAGAGTGAGGGTATGTTATTTGTTTGACCTGTAGCCCTCAGCAGTTTCTAAACCTGGGTTAGCCAGCATTCCTTAGAATGGGCCCTGAAAAAACAGGAAACACTGTGGTAACTAGTTTAAAAAAAAAAAGTACGGAGGCAAATGCTAGTCTCAAATATAAGCAAGAGCTGCCCTAGCTTAGGTCCCTGCATAGAATAGAAACCTGGGGAACAAGTAGGTAGGGAATAGTGCAGGGCAATGACTTCCAAGGGGTGCAGGATTTCTTTTAGGGGTGATGCGAATGTTCTAAAATTAGAGTGTGGTAATAGTTGTACAACTTTGTAAATTTACCAAAAATCACTGAATTGCACACTTATGGCATGTGAATGTTTACCACAAAAGCTGTTAAATTAAAAAAATTTAAAAAGGCAGAGCAGGGAGAGCTATTCTAGATAAAGTGTTATTTCTCCCGCAGGATGGACAAGTGCTGGGAAGCCCAGCAAAACCCAGAGGCATGTAGAACAACTGGAGAAATCCCGCTTTCTCTGACCAAGACCAGTGGGTGGAAATTCCAGGGATGCAGATTTGGCCTTGGTATCAGGAAAGGCCTTTTGATTGTTAGCAAGGCCCAATAAGAGAGAGAATTATTTTTGTGAGGTGGTGCGCTCCCTGGCCCTGGGTTCAAGCACACTGCTCTACCCAGGGAGGGGCCCAGGGACTCTGCAGTGCCCTGGGGTGACAGAGGCCTCCTAGGGGCATTTCCAGCTCTGAGGCCCAGGGATTCCCCTGTTGCGATGGGGAAACCCCTGTCCCCTCTAGGGCTCCGTTGTCCATCCAGAAGCTGGGATGGTCTTTGCCACGTTTCTCATTCACCCGGAAGGGGATGTTTGTGTACCGCTCTGAGATTTGCTGATGAAAGAGACCAGAGGGGCACAGAGACTCCGTGAAGACTTAGACTCAGGTAATAACAGGAACTCGGCAACCGACAGACTGCAATTGGGCCTCCATAATAATAGTAATTAATGTAAGAATAATAACTCCATTTTCGATTTCCTATTGCCGCTTTTGTCCTGGGCAGCTAACAAGCCACTTCTGGGGTGTGACCTACAGTAGTCCTTATGTCTGTTTGTTATGGTATTTACGGTTTTCAAAAAAATTATAAAAGTGCCATGTTGCCTATTAGCAAAGGCAGAGAGTCATGAAAGATACTATAAATTAAATGGGAATCCCACAAACCAGGGTGACCACTACTGACCTATATTTTGTTATATTTAATTTTATAAAAATAAAAATGTGGTACACATGCTTAGTAAACTGCTTTCTGATTTAACAATATTTTGTAGTCTTTCCAGGTCACTAAGGATGCCTGTAAAGCATTATTTTTAATGCTTGCCTAGGATTGTATACAACAATCTATATTAATATATTTAATCTACTCCCTATTGTTGTAGATTTAGATTGCTTCTATTGCTTTTGCTATTGGCAATGAGATTTTTGAGGTCAAAGCCTTTTTTTGAAGTCAAAGTGCATATTTTTAATATTAATGCTCTGGAATGGACACCAGATGTTGAATTTCTGGTTCAGAAATATATAAACATTATTTGGGTTTTTGATATTTATTTCCAAATTGTCCTTCAAAGAGTTTGTTCATATTATACTCAAACTAGCAGGAGACTCATTTCCTATGTCTTCTGTAATTCTAGTTATTATTTTCATTATTAAATACTTACCGAACTGGTAGGTATACAATGCTATCCCGTTTTCTAAAATTTGCATTTCCTGGCCATTTTAAGAAACATTTATTTATTTATTTGAGCAAGAGAGAGAGAGAGTGTGTGTGTGCCCGTGCACACAAGCAGGAGGAGGGGCAGGAGAGGGAGAGAATCTCAAGCACACTACGCACTGAGCGCAGAGCTCACTGTGGCGCTCAGCCTCACGACCCTGAGATCATGACCTGAGCCCAAATCAAGAGTCAAATGCTTAACCCACTGAACCATCAGGCGCCCCACACTTCCTGGTCATTATTGACCTTGACCATTTTTTTCATGTATCATTTGTTTGTCTTCTTTTGTGAATTTCATACTCATGTTTTTTGTTCATTTTTCTCTCCCACCATTCATCTTTTTCCTATTAATTTATAAAAGCATTACATATATTATGGATATCGAATATTTTCTTCCTTTACAAATTGCAAATATTTTCCCCCAAAATTGTTATCTGCTGTTAATCTTAAGAATTTTTAATATAGGGGTGCTTGGGTGGCTCAGTCGTCAGGCGTCTGCCTTCGGCTCAGGGCCGTGATCCCGGCGTTGTGGGATCGAGCCCCACATCAGGCTCCTCTGCTATGAGCCTTCTTCTTCCTCTCCCACTCCCCCTGCTTGTGTTCCCTCTCTCGCTGGCTGGCTGTCTCTATCTCTGTCAAATAAATAAATAAATAAATCTTTTTTAAAAAAAAGAATTTTTAGTATATTTTTTATGTTGTCAAAATTTAGTGATCTAGTTCTTTTATAATTTCTGTCTTAGGTTTTTATAATTTCATTTTTTACATTTGCATCTTCAATCTACTGGTTGTGATGCTGATTTCTTGTGTGAGGCAGGAACTTCATATTTTTACAAATGGTTAGCCATTTTACCAATTATTGAAAATTTTATCCTTTAGTTAATTGGTTTGAAGGATTACCTTTATAATGAGCTAGAATGTTATGTATATTTTTATCTGTTTCTGGACTTTCTAATGTTTTCCATCAATCTTTTTTTCCATCAAGCTTTTGTTGCTCCAAGACTATCTCAACTAATGTTATTTATTGTAATATATTGTTTAGTTGCAGATTGTATTGTCTAAGTGGGCAAATTGCTACTTATTTCATATGAAGTTTATTTTTAGATATTTTACAGTTTCTGTAAACATGGTCATTGGGAACCTTTCTTTCCATTGGATATTTTGAGCTAGTTATTACTGATATACAGTAAAACCTTTGACTTTTTAATATATGTTTTAGAACATAATAATTAATCATTCTCCTATTAGTTCAAATATTCTATCATAGAAAGCAGAACAATAATTTATTCCAAAAGATGACAGATGAAACCTGCAGAGTTTGGTATGGTACAATCACATTAGAACACATTTTCCCCTCTGAACATATTCTTTTTCTGATTGTCCCACTGGAGTCTGGAAGAAACACTTATCTGGAAACTGTGTGGTATATTTTCAAAAATATACTGTTCAAAAAGATTTGCTAATATTTTATTTAGGAATTTCCCCCCTTGTACTGATAATAGAAATTGATCTGTAATTTTTATTGTCATTTTTGCCTTCAGGGCTATGTTAGCTTTATTTTATAAGTAGAGTTTATTTTATAAATCAGAAAGCTTTTATAGTTTTGTATTCTCTGGAGCAATTTATTTATTTTTTAAGATTTTATTTATTGATTTGAGAGAGAGAGAGAGAGAGAATAAATGAGAGGAGAGGGGCAGAAGGAGAGACAATCTGAATAGGCTTATATCTAATAAAGAAATTGAATCAATAATTATTAACCTCCCAAAACAGAAAGCATGGAGCCCTGATGAGTTCCCTGGTGAATTACACCAAATATTAAAGGAAGAGATTATACTAATTCTCCACAATCTCTTTCAGAGGATAGAAACAGAGGGAATACTTCCTAGCTCATTCTATAAGGCTAGTATTATCTTTTTTTAGAGGGGGGAGGGGCAGTGGGAGAGGGAGAGAGAGAATCTTAAGCAGGCTCCAGGCCCAGCATAGAGCCCGATGTGGGGCTTGATCTCACAATCCTGGGATCATGACTTGAGCTGAAATCAAGAGTTGGACACTTAACCAACTGAGCCACGTACCCTATGGTCAGTATTATCTTTTTTTTTTTTTAAAAGATTTTATTTTTATTTTATTCGACAGAGATAGAGACAGCCAGCGAGAGAGGGAACACAAGCAGGGGGAGTGGGAGAGGAAGAAGCAGGCTCATAGCAGAGGAGCCTGATGTGGGGCTCAATCCCATAACGCCGGGATCACGCCCTGAGCCGAAGGCAGACGCTTAACCGCTGTGCCACCCAGGCGCCCCTGGTCAGTATTATCTTAACACTAAAACCAGACAAAGACATTACCAGAAAACTACAGAGTGATCTCTCTCATGGACATAGATGCAAAATTTTTCAACAAAATATTAGCAAATTGAACTTAACAATACAAAAGAGAACTTTATGCCATGACCAAGTGGGATTTATTCCAGCTATGCAAGGATGGTTCAACATCCAAAAATCAATTAATGTAATCCATCACATCGACATACTAAAAAAGAAAAATTACATGGTCATATCAATAATGTAGAAAAAGCATTTGACAAGGTCTGACACCATTCATGATAAAAACTCTTAGTAAACTAGGACTAGAGGGAAACATTTTCAACTTGATAAAGAATGTCTACAAAATCTCTACAGCTAATGTCATACTTAATGGTGAGAAACTCAAAGCTTTTCTACGAAGATTGGATACAAGACAAGGATGTCCCCTCTTACTTCTCCTTTTCAACATCATCTGGAAGTCCTTGCTAATGCAATAGGCAAAATAAGATAATAGGTATGCATATTAGGAAGGAAGAAGTAAAATTATCTTTGTTCACAGATGACATGATTCTGTATGTAGAAAATCCGAAAAGAATTGACCAAAAAAACCCTCCTGGAACTAATAAGTAATTATAGCAAGGTTGCAGGATATAAGTATATATAACACAAAAATAATATAATATACAAAAGTCAATCACTTTCCTGAATATTAGTAATGAATATGTGGAATTTGAAATTTAAAACACAATGCCATTTACATTGGCACCCCAATGTAAATAGTTTGGTATAAATCTAACAAAATACATACATGATTTATATGAGGAAAGCTACAAAACTCTGATGAATGAAATCAAAGAGTAACTAGATAAATGAAGAGATAGTATATGTTTATAGATATGAAGACTCAATATTATTAAGAGGTCAGGTCTTCCAAAATTCATCTATAGAGTCAAGGCAATCCCAATAAAAATTCCAGCAAGTTATTTTGTGGGTATTGACAAACTGATTCTGAAGTTTTTTTGGAGAGGCAAAAGACCCAGAATAGCCAATATAATGTTGAAGAAGAACAAAGTTGGAGGACTGACACTACCCAACATTCAGCCACAGCAATCAAGACAGTGTTGTCTGGCAAAAGAAAAGGCAAATAGAGCAACAGAATAGAATAGAGAGCTTGGAAATAGATCCGCATAAATATAGTCAACTGATATTTGACAAAAAAGAAAAAGCAATACAATGGAGCAAATATAGTGTTTTCAACAAATGGTGCTGGAACAACTGAACATCCACTTGCAAAAAAACCCCCTGGACACAGACCTTATACCCTTCACAAAAATTAACTCAAAATGGATCATAGGCCTAAACGTAAAATGCTACATTATAAAACTCTTAGAAGATGATGGAAGAAAACCTGGTTGACCTTGGGTACAGTGAGGACCTTCTAGATACAATACCAAAGGCCTGGTCCCTGAAATAAACACTTGATAAGCAGGATTTTATTAAAATTTAAAACTTCTGTGCTGTTGAAGACAATGTCAAGAGAATGAGAAGCTAAACCACAGACTTGGAGAAAGTATTTGGAAAAGATACATCTGATAAGGGAATGTTATCCAAAATATACAAAGAACTCTTAACATTTAATAATAAGAAAACAAACAACCCAATTTTTAAAAATGGGACAAAGCATATGACAAGATGCTCCATATCATGTGTCATCAGGGAAATGCAAATTAAAACAAGGAGATACCAGTACACATCTATTACAATAACCAACATCTGGAACATGGACAACCCCAAATGCCGACAAGGATATGGCACAACAAACTCTCAAATATTGCTGGTGAGAGTGCAAAGAAGCACAGCCACTTGGAAGACAGTTTAACAGTGTCTTATAAAACTAAACATACTCTTACCATAGGATCCAGCAATCACACTCCTTGGCATTTACCCAGAGGTGTTAAAAACCTGTGTCCACATAAAAACCTGCACACAGACGTTTATAGCAGCTTTATTCATAATTGCCAAAACTTGGAAGCAACCAAGAAGCCCTTCAGTAGGTGAATGAACATCCAGACAATGGAATATTCAATGCTAAAAAATAATGAACTATGAAGCCATGAAAAGATATAGAGAAAACTTAAATGCATATCACTAAGTGAAAGAAACCAACTGGAAAATGCTACATACTATATGACTCCAACTATATGAAGTTCTGGAGAAGACAAAACTATGCAGGGACAGTAAAAAGATAAGTGGTTGTCAGAAGGTCGGGGGGGGGGAGATGAAGGAGGGAAGAATAGATGGAGCACAGATTTTCAAAGTAGTGAAAATACTCTGTAAGATGTTATAATGATGGAGTCATGTTATTATATACATTTGTCCAAACCCATAGAATGTACAATACCAAGAGTGAACCCCAAGGTGAAGGATGGGCTTTAGGTAATGATGATGTATCAATGTAGGGTCATCAATTGTAATGAATGTACACTCTAGTGAGTGATGTTAATAATAGAGGGATGCTAGGCATGTGTGGGGGTAGGGGTATACAGGGAATCTCTGTGCCTTCCTCTCAATTTTACTGCAAACCTAAAACTTCTCTAAAAATTATAAAATCTTTAAAAAAGAACAAATAGGTGCATATTAAGTTGATGTAAACTCAAATTATTAATAATTACACTAAACATAAATGAATTAAATATGCTATGTAAAAACTAAGATTTTCAAACTGAAAATGAAATCAAAAGCCAATTGGGGGGAAAAAAAGCAGACCCTGAGACCAAGGCTCATGTATGATTGTTCATCAGGAAATATAGACCTGGGACTGGGATAGGAGTGAGGGAAGGATAGGGAAATGAAACAGGGAAAGAAGGAGAGTCCAAACAAGGATGTGTTATCAAATGGACTTACTGCTCCAGGATGCTCAATCCAATGGACAGTCTGAACTTTATGACATGCAGCTCAGTGTCTTGCTCCTAGGAAAAGAAATGGGGAAGCATTTAACCACTTGATGCCCCCAGCCTCGGTCAAGGGTTGCCCCAAAGGACATTAACTACTTCTTACCCTGGCTGATCAGGCAGGGTCCCAGTGGCATCCTACACTGAAAGAAGAACTAAGGTCTAGAGGATTCCAAGTAGTGCCCAAGAGGTGTCCAAGAGATCCATCCTAACATGGTGACTAGAAGTTTTCTTCTATGACTTTTAAATTTCTTTAAGGATTAGTAGTGCAATCAGGCTTTCTACCTCCTATTTAGTCCATTTTGGTAACTTACACATTCCTTTGAAAATCAGCCCATTTCGTCAAGATCCTCAAGCCGGCTAGCATAATTTCCTCCTTCCTTCCTTCCTTCCTTCCTTCCTTCCTTCCTTCCTTCCTTCCTTCCTTCCTTTCCTTCCTTCCTCCCTTCCTCCGTCCTTCCCTCCCATCATCCCTTCCTTCTTTCCTTCCTTCCTCGCTCTTATTTTTTTTTTTTACTAACCTTTTAGGTGTTATCAATTCATTTTTGTTTTAAAGAAACAAAATCGGATTGAATTATCAATGATACTTTAGTGTTTTTCAATGAATTAATTTCTGCTCTCATTGTATTAGTACTTTTTAATAGCTTTACATATATTTTATATTAAAAAAACACTTTCCTTCTGAGTCCTAAATAGTCAAACACATAGAAGTAGAGAGTAGAATGGGGGCTGGGAGGAGAGGGAATTGGGGAGGTGATGGTCAAAGGGTACAAAGTTTCAGTTATGCAAGATGAATAAGTTCTGCAGAGCTAATATACAGGACTGTGACTATAGTTAACAATACTGTACCGCATACTTGAAACCTGTTAGGATACTCGAAACACACACACAGACACACACAAACAGACATACACAAAGAATAGAAAAGAAAAAAATGGTAACTATATGAGGTGATAGATATGTTAATTAGCTTGATTGTGGTAATCATTTCACAATAGATATGTAAATCAAAGCGTCAAGTTGCATATTTTGAATATATACAATTTTTATTTGTTAATTACACTTAAATAAAGTTGGGAAAAAAGAATATACAGTGAAGGCTGTTGGACAAAGGTGGGTGAATAAAGAGATAAAATCACCCTCTCTGATTACACAGGAAACAAACAACAACAAAACTTTCCTTCTTGAGATGAATACTTAATTCATTACTTTCATTATTCCTTTTGAAAAGTAATAATAGCATTCTAGAATATGATTCTTTTTTAGTATGGCTTTGTCACAAGCCAGAAGTTTTGAAACCTGGTGTTATTATTATGGTTATTTTCAAAACACTATTTAATTACATGTTTTATTTCCTTTATTACCCAAGGGTTATTTAGAAGAATATTGCTTAATTTCCTGGTATTTGGATTCTATTATTTAATATTTTTCTTAGTAATTCTTTGTTTTGCTGGATTATGGTCAAAGAGAGTTTACATCTAAGAATTTATTGAAATTTTTTTTATGACCTAATATATTACCTTACTTTATAAATGTCCAATGGCTATTTTATAGGAATATGAGTTAGGTTTTTGTAGACTATAAATGTTGAAAAGCGTGTTGATTATATTATTTAATTCCTTCATTTGTGGGTCCGCTCAATTAATCAAAGTGCATAAAAGAAATGATAAATGTTACCATTTGGATTACAGTCCTATCAATTTCTTCTTGACTTTTAAGATTTTTATTTTTAACATTTAGATGTTATTTTATGCAGAACATAAACATTCATAAGTCTTATATCTTTTTTGTGATTTGCATTCTTGTATTGATATACTACTCCAAATTTTTCTTTGATATTAATATTGCCATCCTTATTTTAGTTTTTGCTTTGCTTTGTTTGTTTTAGTATCTTGTCATCCTTTTACAGCAGAGCTTTACGGGTCACCTTATTTTAGGCCTGCCTTTCGTAAACAATACACATTACTCAGATTTCTGTGGAGGACATAGAAACCATCTTACGTCTTTCAAGTGGAAAGAGAGTTAAGGCAGAAAGTTGGGTGCTTATTGTAGCTTTCAGGAAAGCTGGAGGAGTGGAGGTTGATGGCCTCCACTGGGTTATGGAGTCCAGCTTCCTACACAGGGGTCAGGAAGCTGCCATTGCTGCCACCACAGCCCCAGGGCACAGGCCTTCCCTTCTGACTTCCTTTCCTCTGTGTTAAATCCTGATGGGACTTCCTATTAGCTGAATGTAGGCCACCTACCTGGGCTCTAGTCTCCAAGGGTCTAGGGGGACAGTGTTTAGCTTTCTCAGCTCAGTTGAGAAAGACTGGCCTCACCTCCCTCTCCCCAAACCTAGGAAGGTGTCAGAGGCTGGTATTCTCCACACTGAAGCGTCTACTGCACACGCCCCTCATGGTGAAAGATGAGAGATTTCGTCCGTCTCCCTCTTTCTTCTCCTTAGTCTGATCACCAGGCATGTAGTGACCGTCTTCTATGAATCAGAAGTTGCTGTGGGCACAACATATGGAAATCAAACAACTTCTGCCTTCAAGAAATGTATGGTCTGATGTGGAGAGTTAGGTCCTTAGGGGTGCTATTTGAATACCCTGAGACACATGCTAGAAACATGTATGCCCACAGGTGGGGTCAGAGCAGTGGGAAGGGAGGCTTAGCCCCGTCTGCATGCGAGAGGACTGAAGACAGACCTGATTTCAAGGGAGGAGTATTTTCTGGGGGGTGGGAGGCACAAGAACCCTGCAATGTGGAACCCCACAGCGCACGCAAAATAGAAGCACTTTGCTGTAACCAGGGCATGAAATGCAAGCTGGGGCCAGCACAGCTGAGGCTGGAGAGGTCAACGGAGCACTCACACTAAAGAGGGGTGACCTAAGAGAACACAGACCTCCACCAACTTGGGGCCTGGTGACTCTCTCTTTCTGGGATTTGTTGAGTCTTTGGACCCACAGACCTTCTCACTCTGCTGGATCCTGGAGACAGGGGTGGCAGAGAGATGGCAGAGCTGCTGTAAGGTGGCCACAGGACTGTGGCACCCCTGTTGTTCGGCTCAGCAAAAGAAGAGGGTTTCCCACAGTACAGTAGACACCAGAGAAGGTGGCTAGGCTTGAGCAGTCTTTTAGGGGAGAAAACCCCAGCTGCGTTTTCTGAGAAACAACCACACCAGTCAGGGAAATGCCCAAGAGAGGACAGCATTGGGGTATCTGACCTTCAGAGGCCACCAGGGCTTGTCCGTGTTACCTAGAAAAGTAACACCATCCACAGAGGGACCACTAGAGGGACCTCTTCCTTGTCTCCCCTCAGAGCTGAGGCTTGGGACTGGATGAGAGGCACCTGAGAGTTGACCCCCCTCCCCACCCCCAACTCCAAGTTGCTGGGGCCACAACGGTAGCCTGGAGTTTTCAGTATCGGAGTAAGACTGTTTCAATAATTAAAAGTGGTTAAAAGAAAAAAAAAGTTAAAGAAAGAAAAGGAAGTTCTGGAGTTGACAAGTTGTCCGTAGGGGAGCTGCTACCCAGGGGGTAAGGGCAGTGTGACATAGTACACAGTTGGAGGCTAACTGAGGACGCGGATGAGGGAGGTCGTGGCTACACAGGGTGGAACACTGCAATAATTCCTGAAGTTCTCCTTGGAATCTGTTTCTCCTCTTCCACCACCCCCGAAATCTTTTTCCTCTCCGTGTTTTCTCACCTAAAGCAATCTTCCACGGCCATCGGTTCCTCCCCACCCACCAAACCTGTCCTGTCAGGGCCTGACCTCAGCAGGTTGAATCATACCTGCCGCACGGCTGGGGCCCAGGCCCGCGGCCCTCTTCCGGCCTCTACCCACCCGCAGCTCCGTCACCTTCCCTGAGGGGAGCTGCTTTCTCTTCCGCCTCCTGAACTGGATTCTCCCACAACAATCAGGCTTCCTGAGGAAATCTCAGGTTGCCCGGGAGCCTGACCATCAGTCGTTCCTCAGTGATCTGAGCCAGCTGGGCCTGCCTTTCCACAGGGCCCTCAGCTGTGGCCTTGAATGAACTGCGGCAGAAGGCCCCAGGCCCTGACCACACGGCCGTTCCCAGCTCCCCTTCCCCGGGCCGCGCCGCGAGGAGCTCCTCTGAATTCTGGCTCATCTCCGCTCTGCCGTAGAACCTTCTAGGGCTGGCAGGCTTTCTGCCACCGCGCTGGTCTCTGTGGCTTTGTGCCCACAGGTAATTACTAGGGCAGGGCCTACACACCCTCTTAACCTCCCCTGCTGCCAGCCTCCAGCCCACCTCCCCTGTGGCCCTGGAGCAGCTCTGACCACAGACCGGCCACACGTGGTACAGCAGGTGGTCTGCTTGATCCCTAGTCCCTCCATGACCTCCTGCCCTCCCGAGGCCAGACAGGGGCCTGAACATGTCCAGTCATGTCTGCCACTGACCTCCTCATCCAGGAAAGATCCCAGGCTCTGCAGACATTGTGTATTTATATACTAATTCCAAGCCTGTGCCTTCTGACAGACTTTCTTAGACCCTCTCAGCCTCACTTACTTGAAGCCACGCTAAGTGTGGTTCTCCATTTCACCCATCTGGGCCCTACAAGTCCATGCCCCCCCGCCATGGTTCTAATTCCGATTTCAGAATTTCCCTCTTCCTGAAGGACTTTCCAAGAATTGCACAATGGCTGTCGGGCCAACCTCCACTCCCTTGCACCATGAGCATAACAACTGGATGGTCATTCTGGTGAGAGTTCTACGGGGGTAAAAACCCAGACAAACCACCAAATATGACCTGACCATTCCAGCCTGCCTTGCAGACCATTGCTATGGTGTCATATCCAAATAAACACAAATCCCACCAAAAAAAAAATTAATAAGTAAATGCAGTATTTACCTACGTTTTCTTCTAGAACCGGATGAAAGGATTATGTGGCATACCATACCAAATATCCCCTGAAATCTTTTCTAAAAATTCCTCTTCTGCCCAAACTTTGATTTCTCATCAGTTTCTTATGGCAAGTACTCCAGATCTACGTCTCTCTGGCTTTTCCTCTGTTTCTCTGTCCCTTCATCCCTGTCTTCTTTCTTTCTTTCTTTCTTTCTTTTTCTTTCTTTCTTTCTTTCTTTCTTTCTTTCTTTCTTTCTTTCTCTCTCTGTCTTTCTTTCTTCTTTCTTTTTTGCCTCACTCTCTCTTTTCCTGTCTCCTGTCCTGTGTTTCATCACATCCACTTCCTTGGCCAACAAGACGAAACTGTCTTCCCTGAGGTGGCAAACCCTAGTGCGATTTTACAACTATGATATGGTCATTGGTATGGTCAGGATGCATTCCCAACGCCACCGGGATCCTTCCTGTTCCCCTTTCGGAGCCGTGCGCATTCCCTCCCAGGCCCCTCTCGGGCTCCCAGCCACCACTGATCTGTCCTCCATTTCTGTGTCACTTCCAGACCATTGAAGAAATGGAATTACACGGTATGTAACATTTGGGGATCGGTTTCTTTGACTTAGCGTCATTCTCTGGAGATTTTCCAAGGTTGGTGCCTCTGTCTGTGTTAGTAATTCCTTTTCGTGTTGAGTAGCTGTCTCAGTCTGTTTGGGCCGCTATCGTATTTTTAATACCGCAGACCGTTCAGCTTAGAAGCAACAGAAATCTACTTCTCCACCATTCTAGGGTCTGCAAGTCCAAGACCGAGTGCCAGCAATGGTCTTGTTCCCATGAGGGCCCGCTTCGTGGTCATAGCCACCGTGCTTTCGGGCTGTGTTCTCACACAGCGGAAGGGGCTAAGCATCTCTCTGGGGCCTCTTTGGTGACACTGACCACCCTCCTGACTTGAGCACCTCCCCAAAGCCCCACCTACCAATCCCCATCAGCTTTGGGAGTTAGGGTTTCATGAATCTGGGGGACAGCACCATTCATACCAGGGCGGTAGTGTCCCGCGGTAAGGATGCACGGCCCTTCGTCCACCCATTCCGCCCCGGAAACACACCTGCGTTGTTTGCGGCGTGCGGCTGTTACAAAAAAAGCAGCTGCAAATATCTGTGTGCCCGTTTTTGTATGAACAGGAGCCATCATTTCTCTGGGATAAACACCCAGGAGAGCAATTGTTGGGTCATATGGTAGCCGCACATTTAATTTTTAAAGACACTGCCACACACTTTCCCAGAGCGGCCGTATCATTTTCCATGCCCATCAGCCACGTGTCCGGTGTCTCGGCACCCTCGCCAACATTTGGTGGTGGTACCATTTTTTTAAAAAAATGTCGCCATCGTGATAGGTACGTACTGATATCTCACTGTGGTTTGAGTGCACTTCCAGGACGGTTGACGAGCCTGAACGCCTTTCCACGTGATCACTTACCGTTTGTACATCCTCTTCAACGAAATGTCTCTCCTTGTCTTTTGTCCATTTTCTAACTGAATTTTTGCCTTTTTTACTGTTGAGTTTTGAGAGTTCTTTATTTTAGATACTTGTCTTTTGTCAGATATGTGGTTTAAAAATATTTTCTCCCGCCCTGTAGCTTGTCTTTTCATCCATTCGAAAGGGTCTTTCATAGAGCAAGCATTTTTAATTTTGGTAAAGTCAAGTTTATCAACTTTGCCTTTTATGGGCTGTGCTTTTGGGGTCAAATCTAAGAATTCGCCTTGGCCTAGATCTCAAAGATTTTTTCTCTTGTTTTTTTTTTTTTTCTAAAAGTTTTATCGTTTTAGATTTTAGATTTAAGTTCATGATCCAGTTTTGAGTTCATTTTTTATACAAGAGGTGAGATTTAGAGAAAGGTTCTTTTTATTTTTATTATATCCAATTGTTCCAGCATCATTTGTTAAAAAGGCTATTCTTAAATTGCTTTTTTCTCTTTGTCAAAAATGAACTGGGCAAATTCACACAGATCTGTCGCCATGTTCTCTGTTCTGTTTCATTGATCTGTGTGTCTAGCCTTTCATTGGTACCAGTACTGTCTTGGTTACTGTAACTATGGAAGTCTCAAAATTGGGTAGACTAATTCCTCCCACTTTTTTTTTTTTTCCAAAATTGTTTGAGCTATTCTAGTTCCTTTGGCTTTCCACACAAATTTTAGAGTAATCTTGTCTATATTTTTAAAACTCCTGCTGAGATTTTGATAGGAATCATGTTAAGATAGTATATCAATTTGGAAAGAATCGACATCTTTACTATGTTGAGTGTTTTAATCCATAAACACATTATGTCCCTCCTACTATTTTAGATCTTCTTTGATTTCTTTCATCATTATGGTGTACTGTTCAGCACAGAAGCCTTGCACATGTTTTGTTTGATTTATATCTAAGTATTTCTTTTCTTTTTAGTGATTCTCAATGGTAGTGCATTTTTAGTTTCAGTGTCCATGTGTTCATTGCTGGTATATAGAAATACAATTTTTATATGTTTATCTTATACCCTATGATCTTGCTGGATTCATTTATTAGTTTTGGGAAGGTTTAACAATTTTTTTGTGTGTGTATATTCCTTGGGATTTTCTATGTGGACAATCAAGTCATCTGCAAATAGGGCCACATTTATTTTCTCTTTTCCAATTTATATGCTTTTATTTCCTTTTTTAATTCTGTTGCACCAGCTAGAACTTTGAGAACATGTTGAACAATAGTGGGGCAGACAGACATCCTTGCCCTGTTCCCAATCTTTGTGGGAAAATATTCGGTCTTTAGTTAGGATGTGTCTTGGTCTGGATTTCTTTGGGCTTATCCTGTTTGGGATTCACTTAGTTTCTCGAATCTATATGTTTATGTGGCACCACATTTGGGGACTTTTCAGCCTTTATTTCTTCAGCTGCTTTTTCAGTCCTGCCCTCTTCCTTCTCTGCTTCCAAGATTCTAAGAATACGAATGTTAGACCTTTTGTTGTAGTTCCGCAGCTCCCTGAGGTTCTGCTCATTTTATTTTCCAGTCCATTCTCTTTTATTTAGATTTGACAATTTCTATTGTTTTCTGTCCCAGATCACAGATTCTTTCCTCTGCCCTTCCATTCTGCTATTAGGACCATCCACTGGGGGTTTTACTTCAGTTACTGTATTTTTCAGTTCTACAATTTCCATCTGACTCTATCTTCTATTTCGTCGCTATGTCTTTGTCTTTTTTCATATGTTTGAAACATATTAAAATTGCTTTTTGGGACTTTTTTATTATGGGTGCTTTAAAATCTTTGTCAGATAATCCTACCATCCTGAAATCTTGATGTTGACATAGATTGATTTAAAAAAAAAAAAAAGCAGTTTGAAATCTTCTTCCCGGTTGAGAAATCAGATGACTGATTCTCAATTAAAACCTGGATATTTTGATATTGTGTTTTGAAGCTCTGGATCTTATTCAGATCTTCTGTTTGAGCTGATTTTCTCTGAAATCACCGTGGAGGTTCCTTGGGTTCAAGGTCCCCAGCTTGTCTACCTTCTTCTCTATAACTTTCAGAGTCTTTTTTACATTGGTTTTCCATATAATATTCACGGTTTTTAGTTGTACTTGGCAGGAAGAATATGGAAAAGTGCACTGACTCTATCTTCCCAGAAGCAGAAGTCAGGCAGGAATTTTAAAACTTTAAATTTAATGTATCTGTTCCTGTCATACATGGAAGCAAACAATAAGATATTTCTTTTATGCAAAGTGTTCTAGAGGCTGTGTGGCAGGGAGATCTGAACATGACCCAAATGGAATCTAACAAATTGAAAAGTTATTGAAAAGAGATAGTAATTGGATAGCTGGTGAGAAAGAACAAATTCTAGGAATATTTAGGAGATAACACTGACATAGGTGATTATTGGAAAGCGGGGAATGAAAGAAAGGAAGGAGTCTAGACTCTTGGGTTTAGAGCTTGGGTTTTTTTTTTTTTGTTTTTTGTTTTTTTTGAGAGAAAGAGAGCGTGCACAAGGTGGGGGAAGAGAGAGAGAGAGAAGGAAAGAGAGACTCCTAAGCAGACCCCATGCCAAGCAGGGAGTCTGATATGGGGCTGGATGCGAGGCTCCATCTCATGACCCTGAGATCATGACCTGAGCCGAAATCCAGAGTCAGATGCTGAACCAACTGAGTCACCTGGGCGTCCTTACAGCTTGGGATTTTAAAAAACAAATATAGTATAAGATTGGGAACACGGGAGGAGGAGCAGTTCTGGGAAAGGGGAAAAGGAAGATGGATTTTAGATGTATTGGTTTTTTGAGATGTTTACAGAGCCTCCAAGTGGAAACACCTGCCAAGCAGTTACACCCGCCAGTGGGAGGAAGTAGAGCAGAGAAGCCAAGGCTGGTGCTATTTGTTTGTGTGGCCTCAGCATAACACGGTAGTAAAATGATGAGAGAGGGAGAGCATGTGGTGAAAACGGAGAGGGAAGAGCGGCATGCCAAGAAGGGAACCCTGAAGAGGAGCAGTGAGAGGCAGGGGGAGAGAGGAGCGTTGTCTTGGAAACCACAAGAAGGAAACTTTGAAGACAGGAGTGATCAGTGCATCAGATTCTGCAGGAAAGGGCACAATGGGAGAAGGACAGAGCTTCCTGCTTTAGCCTTCCAGAAGGCTCGTAACCCTATCCAGAGCAGCCGCAGCAAGGTGCCAAGGCAGGAGCTTGAATGCACAGGAATAAGTGGAGGGTGCAAGGGAGGAGGGAGAGCAAGTGTAGACTCGCTTCTCATAGGCAAGGAGAAGCTAGGGTGGGGTCTTGTACTCATTTTTTAAGGTTGGAAAGACTTCAGCATTTTTATAGGAAGAAGGGAAAGAGCCAGTAGAGAAGGGGAGCCTGAAGATATGGGAAAGGGAGGCACTGGTTAGTGGACCGAGGTCCCAGAGGCAGGGAGCAAACAACAAATCAGGAATGTAGGGGAAAGGTTGGCTTTGGTGTCCAGACACCTGGTGCTCTGAGTCTGGGGGGATGGAGGTAAAGATGGGGGGGGGCGGTATTTGAATAAGTTTGTAGGCAGCAAAAAAATGAAAGGAAATTGTTTATTGGTGCCCCCCCCCCGCCCGATTATCCTGATAAAGTGGATGATAGGTCCTCTGCCAGCATAATAGTTAGGGGGTTGATGGAACAGGGAGCTTGGAGACAGTTCTGAGGACTTGGAAAGAGAGAAGATGCTGACCATGGACAGGTCCGAAGACTCAGCTCAGGTTGGACACATGGAAAAAGAAAGGAATGAAGAAGACAGTTTAGTGGTGGCCTCTCAATGCAGAAAAAACCGTGAATGTGAAAACTGGTCTGTAAGACATCCATTGGCGAACAGCACTGGTGGCAGCCTTGCAGAGCTTGTGCTGTGCAATTACTGGGAAAGAAAGAAAGGCATCCCAGGAATTGCGTGTGTTTCACTGTTTGGGCATAGAACCAACTGAGGTCAGGTAATAATAAGCAGTCCTGCTACCAGCCTTATTCATCTCACCATCTCTTCTGCTGCCCAGACAATGCTCCTCTTTATGCCACGTGGAGGCCCGGCTGCTGCGACTGTAGGAACCCCCGCCAACTCAGCACTTGGCTGGGTGACCCAAGGGTTCTCAGGCCACAGCATCAGAGGCGGCCGGTGTCACGGACACATCCGCTGTCTTGCTCCCCACACGATGGCCATTGAAAACCCCAGGGTGGGGACGCAGTGCAGAACCTCTATTCAGTCTGTGCAGAGCCCCAAGGAGAACGGGACTGACGTCAGCCTGAGAGGTGAAAGGCCCAGGCCCAGAGAAGGCAGGCTGTGTTCCGGGACACGACAGTTTCTATGGAGAGAAGATGTATGGCCCTCTTTCTGCTCCGCATGGCTGAGGCTGGCAGGGCAATGAACATAAGCTTGCTGAGGAGGTCATGCATTATTCAGGAGGTTGCCAAGAAAGCCCGAGATGGCAGAGGGAGAGGGAAACAAACTGTATATTTTCAAGCTGGAGGCTCTGCTGTGTGACCAGATCCTACTTAGATGAAGCCCTGAGACTGGTCATCCAGATGAACCCAGGAGTGAGGGAGCCCGGGGCGGTCTGCCTCTCCCCAGGCAGTGCACGGAGTCCTCTGTTGGGCCTACGGTGGCTTGTGTCATTACCTCCTTCTGCTAACGAAGGAACAAGAACGGGCATTTATTTAATACCTACTACAGACACATTCTGGAACAGGCCATCCTTCATCTGCACAACCCCTGTGAAGCAGATCCGAGCTCCCCTTCCACCGAGGGGCAAGCGGGGAGTCAAGCGGGTTAGGGAGATTACCGACGGCCACGCACCTGTGAGCAGTGGGGCTGCGATTTGAACGCAGGCTTCGGGACACGGAAGCCTGTGAATACTCTTCCCGTGACATACAAAGAAATCCACAGGTGAGGTGTTTGGTGTTTCCTTCTGCTCCGAGTGCCTATTTAGACATCATGAAGAGTCGCAGCTCAAGACTGAATGACCTCAGAGAGCAAGCGGGTATTTGCCCAGCGGCCGAGGGGGTGCGAGAGACGCTTTCCACTCTGGTAGGCTTGGGACCGGGTGCAGCTCGTTGTCTTTGAACTTACGGTGCTCACTGCCTGTAGCACCGCTTTTCACGCTTGTTCCTGCCCTGGGTCCGGTGGAGCCTAGCCAATGGGGCCTCAGTCACTACGTCATGTGTACATCCAGGAGGGGAGAGGGTGGGCTTTCCCGAATCAAGTCAGGACGCATGGACTGACCAGGCCTGTTTCTGACTTATGCGTGTGTACGGATCAAAGGAGTCACGACGAAGGACAACCTGCTTACATGCACATTGAATCGATGACTTTTATGGAAGGATTCACGGTTCCGGGACATCTGCCTGGATGCACAGCGATGCCGCCTTGCTGAGAGCAAGGGTGTACTCGAGACATCTGGGCCGAGTGGAAGTGGTTTCATCAGGACCGCCCGGCCGTGGGAAGGCCCCCCGCCGGCTTTTCAGATGGGCTTCCTGCCTCCGCCGCAGTTGGGAGATGGAAGTCTCAAATCACTTTCTATTAATAACCACGGGTGGGTGGCACATTGGAAGTTTTTCTTCAGAAATGTTGCTCATTTTCTCAGAAAGTGAGTCTCTGTGAAGCTACTGGATCTCCTTCCCTCATCTCCAGCGCCTGGTGCTGGTCTCTGGGGCCCACGGCCTCCAGTGACCTCTCTGTGGGGCACTGGAGTGACCGTGCCCTGCAGCCTGTGTGTAACCCCCGACCATGGCTCCGGGCTGCTGACTGCAGCTTGGGCCCCTCTGCGGCCTGGACGTTCCTCAACCAGCCTCCTCCCCGCCAGTGAAAACTTTCACACCCGCGCCTGCCGCAGCACTCTGACTTCTTCCCTGCTCCTCTCCTCCTTGGATAACGTCCTTCCCAACCCTTTCGAATAATGGGAACAATCCCTTAGCATAGTCAGCCATTGTAAAGCACTGCTCCATATGCCCAAGTCTTCAGGCTCTGCACAGAGCCTTCTTTCCACCTCCTGCCTTGAACATCTCGCTCTCTGGGAAAGCTGGGGCCTGGTCGCGCCAGGTGTAGCCTGGGAGGTTGAAAAACCTATCTCCAGCATGACACCTGAGAAGTGCTAGATTCGTGGCTCACTGAGGCATCTTGGCAGGTGGACCTTAGAACAGTTTTCCAGGGGCATGTGCCCCCAACGTGGTGCAGGGAGGCGGGCAGGGGGGTCTGCTGACCCAAAGAGGCCCAGGCCTTGGGACAAGGAGGGTTCAGGTCATAGGACCCTGGCAATCGATAACCTCACTTCAGTAACAGATGCAGCTGGGAAGCAAGAGCATGTCAACACCTCATGGACAAGCTGCCCCACAGCAGAAGCCAGTGAGGCTAGAGGACGGCCAGGGACCATTCCCACACTTCCCCTTCAAGGTCACAACCGTGTCATCTGCAAATAGAGACTTACTTCTTCCTGTCCAAGCTGGATGCAGTTTATTGATTTTTTTTTCTCATCTCATTGCCCTTGCTAGAGCTTCCAGTACACTCTCGAATAGAAATGGGGAGAACAGACATCCTTATCGTCTTCCTGACCTCAGTGGGAAAGCTTTCAGTCTTTCTCCATTAAATATGTTGTTAGCTGTGGAATTTTCAAAGATGCTCTTTACCAGATTGAGGAAGTTCTTGTCTGCTCTTAGATTGTTGAATGTTTTTATCATGAAGAGTGTTGCATTTCGTCAAATGCTTTGTCTGCATCTGTTGAGATAATCATGTGAGTTTCCCCCCTCTAGCCTATTAATCTGGTGTATTACACTGATTGGTTTTTGTATGTTGGACTTACCTTTCAGTCATGGAATAAATCCATTTTATACCCTGCCTGTCTCCCTGTGCAGGTGAAATCCCTTATCTCGTTAGGCCGCCCTTGCTGAGTGTCAGCTGGAGTTCAAGATGACCGTGAAACTCCCCCTTCCTCAGTTAAGTAGAAGGAAAGGATCCTCCTGGGGGAGAAGCCAGGCGTGAGCTACACAGGGCTAGCCACATCTGAGTTCACCCTCCTCATCTGGTATGAAACTTCTTTGGGGAATATTCTAGTAACTCAGCAGAGTGGCGTAATTAGCCTGCTCTTAGATGCCTATCCTAGCTGGACAGTTCAGGCTGACATCACTTCTGGAAGCCAGGCAGTAAAGCTTGGGCTGTGTGGCAGCCTCCAGGTTTGCAACTCTCACACGTGTCCGGGGGGACAAAACGGAAGTGCCGAACCTGATACTCTGCAGGGCTCACTCCCAACGGCCAGTCTGGCCTCTGGGCATGGGACAGGGCTCCACCTGCTTCTCTAGGAAACTGGCCCAGCCTGCCTGTGAACCACTGCCCCCCAGACAGGGCAGAGCATAAATAGTTTGCCTTGGGCTCACCAACATGGAATGCGTGGGGGCCTCCTTGCTTCAGGCCCCCCTGTGCTACTTGTTCTTGGAGAACTGAAGACCCGGGGAAGGAGCCCTACCCTCCTCACAGAGCTTGAGTGTTTCCCGGGTTTGAGTCCACCGAACCCTGTGGCCCCGAACCTGGGTGCCCCCACGATAAAAAGACAACCCCCCCTTCAGACATTGACTGTGGGGAACGGACTTACAGTGCAGTAGTTACTCTGAAATGTCTGTTTTGTCTGTCCATCAAATGCTGTGATCCACTCCCTTGAATATCACATTTTCTAGAACAGAAGTTAGGAGACAGGCAGGTGACAGGTTGTAATGTATCCACAGGGACAAGTGCGCAGGGCTCAAGACAGCAGCACCACCCTGCAATGTCCGGATGCCACAGTTGCTGGCAAAGGAGAAGGGTCCACGTCTGCTGAAAGGGGATGACTTGCCAGAGATTTCCGGGGAAATGGGTACAGAGAGTCTTGGAACCGTTCACAGAATTCTAAATCCAGCCCCAGCGTGGTACTTACCTTAGGTAAGTCACAGATTGGCTTAGGGCATCTGTTTTTTTACATTTCGGAAAAGGGCTTGACGATACCTACTCCTTGGATGTGCACCCAAGTATTTAATTAATGTTTGTAAATCACTTTGAGATGCAGTTGTAGGGCCCAGAGCCAAAAACAAAGCCGGGATGTTTAGGTTGGCAGTAAAAAAGCGAAGCACTCTTTACTAATTAACACCCTATTAGTATAACAGCAATATCCATGTAGAGTTACTCAAGATTGTGTTTATTTTCAGCACTTGGCTTGGGTTGGTTTCCAAGCTAAGTAAACTGGGACTTACCTGATGGGGTGAAGTAATGAATTTACTGAAACCTCCCTTCAAGCCAAACTCAACCGACCAAGAAATATGCTAAGACGGGTCCGTGCCAGGAAATGCCAGTCAAACAGGTGCCTCTTGGGGAACTGTGATAACCAGAAACGCTGGGCAAATGTTTCCCAAACCAAAGCTCCCCTGGACTCCAAAGCACACTTCCTGGAAGGAGTGTGGGCCCAGTGAGAGTGCCCTCTGCTGGCCTCAAGGAGTATTTTCAGCGATTTGCCTGCTGACTTGCAGGAGTCTCCGGGAGGCGGATTGGAGAAACTTCGAGAAGTTCAAGGAACCTTATTAGTCCCGCCTCCATTTTTATAATGGCAATAAAGTCCCACATAACGATTTTGAGAAAGTAAAACACACAAATACAGGCCCTGTTATAAAGTATACCTGGAGTTTAGAAGGGCACACAGGCGGCTGTTAGAAGGCGGAAGGGAAGTTGATGATGGGTCGGAGGGAGGGGGCTGTGCAGGGGGGGGGGCTGTGCAGCAGTGACACCTGCAGCAGATGAGAGAGGATGGGACCTGACCCACAGGTGAGGGTGTGATTCTCCACTGGGTTCATGGGCTGTTCACCCTGTCACAGGAGGGAAGGCAGAGCATAGAGCCTGGCAAGTGGTAGGTGTCATAGTGGGAGTGGGTGGAAGGTTTCTTTTGAATTTATCAGTGAAATGGGAAGCAAATGGATCAGCTGAGAGTGAGTTTTCAGAAGGAAGAGGGAGAAGTTTCGAACAGTCATCTAGAAGGACAGAATGATTACACCCAGGGTGGGGGGCCTGAGTAGGACCTCCCAGCTTCAGTAAAGGAAATGCAGTCATGAATTTCAAGTGCAATCCGTGGAAAGACCACTTCTGCTTAGGATGTAGACAGCAACAATTGTCACCCATCCTAACCTATTGCACAATCAGTTTTTCTAGAAACCATCAGACAGCTGAGATCACAAGGCACCAAACTTTTTAGCCCTTTTGCCAAGAGGTCAATTGTAGGAAGCCTTGCATTTTCCTTCAGGCCCCAAACTATAGGCCTCTTCTCTAAATATATTGAACTTACTTCCAGGGACCAAATAGGACTCCAGGCGGGGTCCCAGTGCCAGTGAGTAAAGCCCTCCACAAGTGCATCTGGGAAGCCCCAACTTAGGTCTGGCTATCTGCAAGCTAATCCAAAAGAGAAGCATGCCCACAGCTGAGCCCTGCCAACCCTGCAGAGCTGCCAGCCAGCATACCGCCTCCAAGCCGAGACCAGGGAGAGAAACAGCCACACCCCCGTGTAAGC
Source organism: Ailuropoda melanoleuca (assembly GCF_002007445.2). Lineage (NCBI taxonomy): Eukaryota > Metazoa > Chordata > Mammalia > Carnivora > Ursidae > Ailuropoda > Ailuropoda melanoleuca. The sequence continues at coordinate 93,349,790 of NC_048221.1, forward strand.
AAGGAAGACCCGCTGGCTCTGGGGGAAAAGCAACACTGTTTCCCATTATTGAGTGGAATTGACAATCACCAGATAGAAGACAGGCACCTGAGTATGAAACAACAAAGACACACAAAATCACTCTAACTTAGGTTAACTCAGAGAACATAAAAGCAACCCTGTAATTAATGTCCTCAGAGTTTTTGAGTTGTGTGCGTATGAATAAAAACAAGAGCAGGGTGCTATTAAAAAGAAATAATCAGAAAATTATTTAGGAAAAAAATTAACAGAACAGTTGGAAGACAGAGTCCAAGCAATTTCCCAGAACATAAGGCAAAGAGCAGGAAACCTGAGAGAAAAGTTAAAAGGCCTGAAGGTATCAATCCAGAAAGTCAATTACCTGACTCACAGACATTCCAAAGGAAAAGCAGAGAAAGTGGATCAAAAAAATAATATACTTTCTTCCCCAAGGCTCAAAAGAAACATAATTTTCAGATTTTAAAAGTTCAAATAGTATTGACTGCCACACACATCTGTAACAAATTTCTACGTTCTGAGGATGGGGTATATTCTAAACAGGAGAGAGGGCGTGGGGCCCGGGATTGGGGGGGTGGGGAGGGAGAGGGAGGAAGGGACGGAGAGAGGGGGAGGCAAAGAGACATTCTTTAAAAATCAGAAATCAAGGGCACCTGGGTGGCTCAGTCGGTTGAGCAGGTGACTCTTGATTTCGGCTCAGGTCATGATCTCGGGGTCCTGATCGAGTCGCATGTGGGGCTCCACACTCAGCTGGGCATCTGCTTGAGGACTCTCACTCTCTCTTTGCTTCCCCCCCACACCCCCCATCAAATAAATAAATAAATCTTTAAAAAAATAATCAGAAATCAGATTGTCATCAGGCTTCTCATCAGCAACAGGATTTTAGAGGACAATGGATCCAATTCCTTCAAAGTTCTAAGGAAAAATTATTTTGAATCTAAAATTCTAATCAAATGTGAGGCTGAGGGGCACCTGGGTGGCTCAGTCAGTTAAATGGCCGATTCTTGATTTCCTCTCAGGGTCGTGAGATCAAGCCCTGCATTGGGCTCTGTGCTCAGTGTGGAGTCTGCTTCAGACTCTCTCTTCGTGTCCCTCCAGCTTGAACTCTCTTTCTCTCTCAAATAAATAAAATCTTTTTTTAAAAAATGTGAGGCTGAAATGAAATGTTTTCAGAAATGCAAAGCAAATGAAGTATGGCTGCCGTGAAAATGCACCCTGTAGATCTCCGATCATGGGGACTATAACTGAGGTGGGCCCGCTTTTGTGCCTGAAATCTGTAACACGTTTGTCAGTCAGTGACTGAATGTAGCAGAGACACTGAGGCAAACCTGCTTCTAGGAGACAGGGGACTCTTCAGTGTCTCTGCCAAACCTTTCCTTTGACTCAGTGGAAGTCTACCCCGCCTTCTCTCCCTCTCTCCATCACTCAGCATCCCACCTGCGTCATGGTCTGATGGCCTTCCAGGCCTTGCACAGCTCCTTCACTGTCCTGTCATGCAGGTACATTTAATCCCATCTTGGAACCTACTAACATTTAAAATGTTAACAAGGATTCAGAGAAAATTGGAGATCTGAGATGCAGAAAAAAGAGATCCAACAGGCACATAATTGAAGAAGAAAACCAAAATAATGAACCATAAGTGTTTTGTTAAATATTTGGACATGCGGAAAGGGAGTGATGGTGTATGCTCTGGTCTCTGGTATTGACAAATACCTCCCAAAATTCTGAGCATGCCCCAGAGCCCTCCTTGGTTTGAAGTCATATGATCTTGAGTTTGAATCTTGTCTCTTCCAGTTACTACAAGAGATTTCAGCAGGTTGCCTAACATCTCTCCATCCTGTTCTCATATGGATAGTGGGCCCATGAATAACTACCACATAAGATTGCAGGGAAAATTGGCCGCCTGGGTGGCTCAGTCGGTTAGGCGTCTGCCTTTGGCTCAGGTCATGATCCCAGGGTCCTGGGACCGAGTCCTGCATTGGGCTCCCTGCTCAGTGGGAGTGCTTCTCCCTCCCTCTCTGTCAAATAAATAAATAAATAAATAAATAAATAAATAAATAAAATCTTTAAAAAAATCATTAAGAATGCAGTGAAAATTATATGAGAATGGTACACAGTGCCTGATACATAACAGGCAGGCAGAGTGAACAAAGACAGAATTTAACTAGAAACAAGTTGTTGAAGAGAATCAGAGTAGATCCTTCTTTGTCTTTTGGTAACTAGGTCTTAGAGTAAATATAGTAACATTTCTCAAGCAAGACCGTGTACCGATACGGGACCAAATGTAGGGACTTGAATCCCAGCTTTATCACTTACTGATTGAGAAGCCTTACATAACAGCTCCATGCCTCAGTTTCCCCATTTGATAATCATAGTACTTATCTCTTAGGGCTGGTGTGAAAATTATATGAGTTAGTACATGTGAGTATTTAGACGACTGCCTGGATCACAATAAATCATAAATGTTGTCTGTCATTGAGTTTGGATAATTAGTTTTGAGACCCTCTGGGTCCAGGTGCCTGATTGAATAGAATACATGTCTAACATTTCTCCCCAGTAAAGACACTTCAAAACAAAACAAAACATAAACTCACGATGACAGGGAGAATAGAGGAGACAAGAGCTACCCAAGCTGTGATGCTGGAAAGCAGGGGACGTGCAGGAGCTGAGTTAACAGAGCCCATAAGGCTGAGCATTCAGCTGTCCGCAGAGAACCTGAGCGTCCAGCCGGACTCCTCCACGGAGCCCTTAAAGGGCTCAGAAATGGGCCACCTTGGGCGCCTACAGAACAGGGGGTGAGGGAGGGGCTCAAATAAGAAGCTGGGGGGGTGGAGAGCTGTGAAGGAGTAATTTGATTTCTTCCTTACTCCACATTCCCTGTGGCTGCCCTTTTCCCAACCCTGCACCAGCCTGAAGGCTTCTCTGCAAAGAGGGAAGCAAAGGCCTGTGTGCTGCCCAGAAAACAGGCTTCTGGGGCAGGGGTGGGGGGTGGACACATAGGCTCTTCCTTGGGGAATCTGCCAGCCTGAGAAGAAAGAGACTGAGTTGGACGTGCCCAGTACACAAGGCTTCAGACCACCCAGGACAAGCTCCAACCTGCCAAGGCCTTCCCACATTTAGGACTTCCAGTTGCTTTTTTAGAGCCCAGTCTTAGTCAAGAGTAGACAGCCAAGGCTTGTCAGACATTGAGAAAGTTCTCTGGTGTAGAATAAAGAGGCCCAACAAATAAATAATGAAAGTGAATCTAGGGGTGCTGGGGTGGCTCAGTTTGTTGAGCGTCTGACTCTTGATTTTGTCTCAGGTCATGATCTCAGGGTTGTGAGACGGGGCCCTATGTTGGGCTCCATGCTGGGTGTGGAGCCTGCTTGAGATTCTCTTGAACTACCCTATGACCCAGCCATTGCACTACTGGGTGTTTACCCCAAAGATACAGACGTAGTAAAGAGAAGGGCCATATGCACCCCAATGTTCATAGCTGCATTGTCCACAATAGCCAAATCATGGAAGGAGCCGAGATGCCCTTCAACAGATGACTGGATTAAGAAGCTGTGGTCCATATATACAATGGAATATTACTCAGCTATCAGAAAGAACGAATTCTCAACATTTGCTGCAACATGGACGGCACTGGAGGAGATAATGCTAAGTGAAATAAGTCAAGCAGAGAAAGACAATTATCATATGATTTCTCTCATCTATGGAACATAAGAACTAGGAAGATCGGTAGGAGAGGAAAGGGAAGAAGAAAGGGGGGGTAATCAGAAGGGGGAATGAAACATGATAGACTATGGACTCTGAGAAACAAACTGAGGGCTTCAGAGGGGAGGAGGGTGGGGGAATGGGATAGACTGGTGATGGGTAGTAAGGAGGGCACGTATTGCATGTAGCACTGGGTGTTATACGCAACTAATGAATCATCGAACTTTACATTGGAAACCAGGGATGTACTGTATGGTGACTAACATAATATAATAAAAAAATCATTAAAAAAAAAAAGAAGAAGAAAACCTCTTTTAAAGCTATCATGAATACTCCTGGAGATCAGGGGAGATGACTTCAATGAAGCAAGAATTACGTGTCAAAAAACCCCGAATAACAGCAACAACAACAAAATCTCTTGAAAATTAAAATAGGCCGGCAGAAATGATACACTCAGTAGAAAAATCAGAAGCTAAGTAGGATGAAATTTCCTGGAAAATGGAACAAAAGGAACAAAGAAATAGAAGTTAAGAGAAGTGACATAAGAAATTGGGGGGTAAGGTATAAGAGATCCAAAACCTGACCAAGAGGAATTTCAAAAGAGAACAGAGGAAGTGAAGGGGACTAGATCATGAACAGTAGTTTAAGAAAATTCCCCAGAACAGGAGAACGTGACTTTCAAAGGGCCCAGTGAGAGCTTGCAAATGGACTCAAAATAAATCCACATGAAGGGCCATCATTGTGAAATTTCAGAACAAAGACAAGATTCTGCAAGCTTCCAGACAGAAAAACTAGATCACAGATAAAAGAATTCAAATGGCTTTGCACTTTTCAGTAGCAGCACTGGAAATGCCCTCTGAATTATGAAAAAGTTCCAGCCTAAAAAATCATTTCCAACTTAGAATTCTAGAGNTGTGATGCTGGAAAGCAGGGGACGTGCAGGAGCTGAGTTAACAGAGCCCATAAGGCTGAGCATTCAGCTGTCCGCAGAGAACCTGAGCGTCCAGCCGGACTCCTCCACAGAGCCCTTAAAGGGCTCAGAAATGGGCCACCTTGGGCGCCTTCAGAACAGGGGGTGAGGGAGGGGCTCAAATAAGAAGCTGGGGGGGTGGAGAGCTGTGAAGGAGTAATTCGATTTCTTCCTTACTCCACATTCCCTGTGGCTGCCCTTTTCCCAACCCTGCACCAGCCTGAAGGCTTCTCTGCAAAGAGGGAAGCAAAGGCCTGTGTGCTGCCCAGAAAACAGGCTTCTGGGGCAGGGGTGGGGGGTGGACACATAGGCTCTTCCTTGGGGAATCTGCCAGCCTGAGAAGAAAGAGACTGAGTTGGACGTGCCCAGTACACAAGGCTTCAGACCACCCAGGACAAGCTCCAACCTGCCAAGGCCTTCCCACATTTAGGACTTCCAGTTGCTTTTTTAGAGCCCAGTCTTAGTCAAGAGTAGACAGCCAAGGCTTGTCAGACATTGAGAAAGTTCTCTGGTGTAGAATAAAGAGGCCCAACAAATAAATAATGAAAGTGAATCTAGGGGTGCTGGGGTGGCTCAGTTTGTTGAGCGTCTGACTCTTGATTTTGTCTCAGGTCATGATCTCAGGGTTGTGAGACGGGGCCCTATGTTGGGCTCCATGCTGGGTGTGGAGCCTGCTTGAGATTCTCTGTCCCCTTTCCTTCTGCCCCTGCCCTGCCCCACCCTCTCCTTCTCGCTAAAAAAAAAAAAAAAAAGTAATCTAGAGGAAATGGAATGAATGCAAGTTAGAAGAAAACCTCTTCAACAGATGACTGGATTAAGAAGCTGTGGTCCATATATACAATGGAATATTACTCAGCTATCAGAAAGAACGAATTCTCAACATTTGCTGCAACATGGACGGCACTGGAGGAGATAATGCTAAGTGAAATAAGTCAAGCAGAGAAAGACAATTATCATATGATTTCTCTCATCTATGGAACATAAGAACTAGGAGGATCGGTAGGGGAAGAAAGGGATAAAGAAAAGGGGGGTAATCAGAAGGGGGAATGAAACATGAGAGACTATGGACT
>NC_048221.1:93356162-93382871 GCF_002007445.2 Ailuropoda melanoleuca
CGTGGCCACAACCTCGACTGGGGGACCATCTTTTTAACCTGATGAAGCTCCTGGGGCATGTATTCCATTCCCACAAGCTATTAAACTAAAAGTGGGAAGACGGGAAGGAAACAGAAAATCCAACCCAAAGAGAAAGGCAAAAATAAGTTCGGGGATGACAGCAAAGAGACGTCAGTCCCAGGAAGACAGCTATGCAGCAGCCTACGGACCAAAAACCGGCCCCAACGGGAGAAAGCAGGTCTTCATGAGGGGGTGGTTCCAACCCCAAAAGAAAAAGAAAAGAAAAGAAAAGAAACAGTTAAATTGCTTGATGTTTGTTGACCTTGTAGAAAAATGTTCTGAGAGACTTTTGGAAGTTGTAGGGTGAATTGACAAGAAAAATTCAGTAAATTAAAAAGCAAGGCAATTATTAACTACAGATAAAACAAGAATTAAGAAAGGAAATGTAATCGGAGTGCACTGCAATGCTCGGCGGTGAATAATATTTGTCCTAGGCAGACAATGTAAACAATGACTATTGATCTAAAAACTGTAATCTACACGGGGAAGAGGAGGGACAGGAAACAGAGGGATGCCCATGGGGGTGTCAGAGAGCTAGATCCTCATCTACGGGGAGAGGAAGTCAGTGGACTGCATCTAGAATGGATAAAGAGAAAGACAACATTGTATACTTGTTATTCAGAAACACAGCGATGAGTAAACCCGGGGAAGCAGCAGGTTGCAGCAGCGGCCTCCAGGGAGGGGACCCTGTGCAGAGCGCTGAGAGCTGGCACGGGGACTCATACTGTGTCCTAAATATGCTAGCTCAGGGGCGCCTGGGTGGCTTGGTCAGTTAAGTGTCTGCCTTTGGCTCAGGTCATGATCCCGGGGTCCTGGGATCGAGTTCCGCATCGGGCTCCCTGCTCGGCGTGGAGCCTGCTTCTCCCTCTGCCTCTGTGCTCGCACGCTCTCTCTCTCTCAAATAGAATCTTGAAAAACAAAAGGTTAGTTCAGTTTGACATTTGAAACTGTGTGCACTGCTAAAAATTTGGTTTTATAAATGGATCAATTTCTCTGAGCACCTTTGCTTGCCAGCCGCGTGGCGGCCTCCGAACGGTTCTAACGGGCTCCCCTTCCCTTTGAAAGGCAAGGACACCCCCTCCCTTAGAGCAGTGTCCTGCTCCCCGCCCCCCCACCCCCCGAGACTGGTACAGAATCTACTCAGGGATAGTTAACTGAATGAATGAACTGCTTGTGTCACCTCAGAACAATCCTCAGAGCGCTGTGGGAGCTGAAGGGCTCCTCGTCTATGCGGTCCCACCGCCTCCCGCTGCGGAGCCCCTGACGTTTTCCAGCATTAGCTCTGGTCACATGGTCACGCAAGGAGGTGTGTATACTCATTCCCGAGGCTGCCGTCACTAAGTTCCACAAGCTGGGTGGCATTAACCAACAGAAGTTGACTCTTATGCTTCTGATGGCTGGAAGTACGACATCGAGGTGTGGCCGTGGCCATGCTCCTTCCAAAGGCTTGAGGGGAGGATCCAGCCTCACCTCTTCCGGCTTCTGGGAGCCCCAGGAGCTCCTTGGTTGTGAAGGCCTCACTCCCATCGCTGCCTCGTCTTCACGTGGCTGTCTTCTGTCGGTGCTGGGGGTCTTCAGGTGGACCTCATAACCTCACATCTTCTTAAAAAAACACAATTACATTGGATTAAAGGCCCAGCCCTACTCCAATATGACTTCATCTTAACTAACTACATCTGCAAGACCCTATTTCCGAATGAGGTCAGATTCTGAGGCAGTTAACGACTTGAACATACCTTTGGGGAGGGAGCATAATACAACTTATAAGAGTATGGAAAACAGAATTTCTGTTCTCTAAAGCACGTTTACCACTTGGTTGGCGAGCTGGATGGTCCGGTCCACCCGGCTCCCACCCCAGAAAGACAATTCTTCCAGTTTGCTGCGAGGAAAAACTTTAATATTACTTCAATGTGAGTTTGCATTTTAAAAGAGGCTCTTAAAAAACAAAGATTCCTTTGAGAGCTAAACAAATGGAATGACTGATTAAATGAGAGGCAGATTTTCAAACTCGGTGAAAGGCAGTGGGGGAGATATTTGAGAAAGTGTCCTTCCTGGAACCCTTCCATCACACTTCGTGAGTTTCTAACCTCTGCTCATGAGCTCAGACGTGAAGGCAGTCATTTGCGGACAGAAAGGCTCGCCCTCATCTGAGAGCGTAGATCTTCCCTTCTGCTTCTGCATACCCTGGGGCTCCAGCGGTGCCTGGGTGGTCGGAGAGAGCAGGTGGTAACAGAAGCTCCCCTGAGGCTCACCTTTGTCCTGTCATCCGTGGCCTGTGCCTCTCTTGCCTGCATCCAATGGCCTGTTCCTCTCCAGGTTCCGCATTGACCGACCAGGCCCATGATGACACGGAGACAGGAGCCCAGGGTCACGGGTCTCTTTCTCACAATGGAAGAGCAAGAGTGATGGTCACACCCTTTAGGATGACACAATCTTTGGGGCTGGAACATGCNGGAAGAGCAAGAGTGATGGTCACACCCTTTAGGATGACACAATCTTTGGGGCTGGAACATGCTGTCTCTTCTTTTTTAAATTGAGACCACAGGCCTCTGTGGGTAAGGACAAGCTGTCAGGTCATGCTAGCCCTGTGGTGTTTATATTAAAAGCCACAAGAATAAATCTGATTCATGTCTTTAATGATTCAGCCTTCCTTGTAATTGTGAGGGAGGAGAAATTTTTCTCCACTTCCCCCTCCTCGCTCCCCTTCTCCCCTTAGCTGTCCTGAGTCGCACCAGTCCTTCTAAAAGCAATAGCCCACGCCTGCGTGTTAACCGGTGTCAGCCTTCCAAGAAGGCTTTGCACTATTAAGAGCAAAGAGGAAAGAGGGACGCAGAGGCACCAAGCCTTTTGCACAAAGAAGGCGATTCGGAGTGGGGGGGAGGGCTTCCAGTTAGCCCACCACTACTCTGCTCAGAACTGACGTGGACAGTGGGCTTTTGTGTCGTGAGCCCCATCTGCTAGCTGTGAGGAGGATCTGGAGGTGGAGGCCCAGGGGCTGGCAAGAGCCATGGCGAGCCCAGGGCCCGGGGGCTGGCCACATGGACCAGATGTAGGGAAACCATTATGTTCTTCCACCAAAACAAATTTCAAAGGCCATGATAAGACGAAACTGCTGGGTAATGACATGCCTGAGCTTTCTTTCATCTAAGCATCTGGAGTCCCCTGAAAGCATTAATTACATCTTCCTCTCTTTGGATGGAGGAGGAATCATGTGGTTGTCACCATGGTAGGACATCTCAGCTCACTGGGAAAGCTGAGGGACCTGAACGGAAGCCTCCAGGAAATGGAGTTCCAGCCTCGGCCCTGTCCACAAGCGGTTCTCAGGCAAATTCTTTGACTGCAGTCTTGGTTTCATTATGTGACGAACGGGAGAAATATTAATAATCATAATAACCTCTGGTGTGAAACATTTTTGTGAAGCCCTTGCTGGTGCCGGATATTGCGTGAGGGCTGTACCTGCTTATCTCAGGAGGCTGGTACCACCACGGAGCCCATTTTGTAGGAGTAAGTCGAGATGCTGGTGCAGGAAGGCAGGTCAGCTGACTGAAAATCCAGGGTTGCAAGGAGGATAAGAAAGTCTAATGAGACAGTATGTGGCACAGTGTTCAGGCAAGTTCCACGCTGCACGGAGGTGAAAGGCGTCTCGGGACCAGAGTTCCAGGCTGGGCCTGCCATCCCGCCTCCCACCCGGGCCACGGGCTATGGTATCACTGGGTCCTTTCCTGGGGTTGGTACTTGTGCAAGACTTAGTCAGGTCTCCAGTGGCTTGATTATGTGGGAGGAACAGCATAGAATGTCCCAGATTAAAATGTTATTTTGTTCCTTTCAAAACCCCCACAGGGCTTCTGAATCCTTTAGTCCATAAGAGCCAAACCGTTCTAGCCTTAATTAGTTCTGCAAAAGCAATTGTCAAAGTGAGAAGATAATTGAAAAATAGTATTCTGGGTGTTGCTTTCTACCCCTTCCCAAAGCTTGAGAAGCATTGTTGGATGGAGGAAAAAAAATCGAGGAGGGATGTGAAGTGTGTCTTCTCCTTTCAGTAAGGAAAAGATGGCTGATTTTGTAATTCATGACGTGCACTCCGAATTAGTGACATCAGATTCCACAGCACCACGGCAGGGATTCTCGCCTGAGTGCATGTGAATAACCAGCCGGGAGAAAACTCCCCAGGACCCGTCACCCCCCCCCCCAGAGCCTGTCCTGGATTGTTCCTCCCCCACACACTGGGCACAGTGCTGGGCGCTGCAGTTACCCTGGGGGGCGGGATGGGGAGACCCCTGCGGCAGTGGTGAGCCCCAGGAGTCCACACTGGGTGCGAGTATTGGCAGACGGCCCAGGTGGAGAGTAGGGGAGGCAGGCAGAGGAACACAGGATGGCTGGGACACAGGATGATGTTCTAGAGGCCAGCAGGTGAGGCTGGCGGCGCGCTTAGAGCCAGATCCTAAGTGGTGTGGCCCACGGGGACCTGATGGCCCTTGACTATCTGAAGCAAGGATGTGAAAGAAGGGATTGGAGTCGTGTGTGCGCGGGCGCCCCCTGGAGGCCACGGGGCGGTGCAACCAGCCAGGGGTGGCGGGGGCGAGGTGGGGAGACTGCCTCCCCAACCTCCGGGGGACAGACCACAACCAACTCACTGGAGACAAGGCCCGTGTGTTATTTTGAACCTTTGTTCAACTTTCTGCCCAAGAAACTGCTACGTATTGAATCACGCGTGTAGTTGGTGAGAATTTAAGGCACGAAGCAAGATTTCCTCAAAAGCAGGTCGGTTCATGACTGCTGCAAGGGTCCCAGCACAAACTCGAATAGATGAAATCAAACATTTATCAAGGGATTGTTAAATCCTTTTAAAAAAATACCATTGCTGCCGCTGTCCTTCACTTAGGGGTTCACTTGGTGACAGTCATGACAACAGCAAACACTCAGAGAACATGTGCTCCACGTCCTGCTGTGCTCTGGGGGCTTCCAACAGGTCAGTGTGCTCGTGTTGGTGCGGACCCAGTATCTCCAGCTCACTGGTGAGGACGCTCAGCTAGTAGGTGGCCAAGCTGGGACCCGAACCGCAGCAGCCCGGCTCTGGAGTCCTGTCTCGGCCACTGACCGTCATCTCATCACTCAACATGCCCAACCAGGCCAGCGTTTAGTGGCACTGCCCACGGAGCTGCAGGGGCTCCTTCAGCTGCGAGGTACATGCAACGTTTTGTGTTTAGGCGTATTTTTCTGGAGACAGGGTCTTTGCTTTTGGCACTTCCTTGGTCTCCATCACTGAGCAGCAGTGTGGCTTTGGGCAAGCTGCGTCACCTCCTCCCGCATGTGTAGAACGATGAGCCGGCAGTAAACCCCGTGACCTCCATGACTTCCTGCAGCTCGGCTATGTGCTGCTCTGAGTTAGTCTGAGAAGCAGCAGAGCCCCTGCCACGCACGGTCCGGCTGCTGTGCTGGGCCCGGGGCTACAGGGAAAAGTAAGACCAGCCTGGGCCTCCAAGAAGCTTGTGTTCCCCCAGTGGGCCAAGAGCCATGAGGTCCAGTCTCCCTCGCGGACAGCTGGGGGCTGGGAGAGGAAAGTCTGAGGCACTAGCGCCCTGGTCGAACATAAAGGCAGAGCCCAAGCTGGAGGACTGGCGGCCATGGAGCCCAAGAGTGCTGGAAACATCTGCCCCCGGCTGCCGCGAGAGCAGTCTTGTGTGTGAGGCCAGCAGGCCCCCGACGAAGCCCTCAGGACAAAGCTCCTGCCGTCCCTGCATGGCTCCCAGTGGTGATCTGCCACTGAGCACTGCCTCCCTTCCTCCGGGCGGCTTTTCAGTCTTAGTTCTTTCTCCAAAACCCAGTGTCATCATTTTGGGATCTTCTCGTCCATTGGCCTGAGCCACCCGCCCCTCAGCGTCACACCCGGGCTCGTCAGGACCCCAGGTCCAGACTCTGCCCTTTGGTGCTCAGCCATCAGCCTCCACCCGCCCTTCCTCACAATCGCAGAGGCCATCAGCCAGCAGGTCCTCCGCGTCCCTCCCTGTCCAGTCCCTCTGCCCTTCCCCTCCCAGTGTTCTCCTGACAACAAACGAGATGCCTGTGACCCCCTGGTCGGTTTAGTTCCCTGCCGGCCCACCACCCCAGCAGCTCCCCTGACAGTGTGGGTCCCAGCAGCTGCGAGCCAGCAGCAAGGGTCCCACCCAGGATGGCTCTGCAGGGCGGTCACTCGATGCCCACCAGCTGCCTGCAGGGCAGGGCGAGGGGTTTGCCTAGGGAGCACGCTCCCCCACGGCCCCCTCAATGGTCTCTGCTCTCCGCACACCGCTAGCCTCGCCTCCGGCTCCCCTCTGACTCCCAGCAGATCCCCTTGCCTCCTGCTTCAGAGGGAACGGATAACAGGTCCCACCAAAGAAACTCGCTCACCCACCCGCACCTCATCCTGCCTGTGTCCCTCCTTGGAGGGGCTCCTGTGGTAGCTTTCCTTAACTTCATATGTTTAGTTTACGTATCTATAACTTCATTAAAAAGATGGCATGCTGGAGATGATCTTCCGGAGCTTACTTTTTCCATTTAATATGCGTTGCTAACACTCATCCGTGTGCTGCACGTACCTGTCCTTCGTCTGCTGTAGCCACAAATGAATGACAAAACGGGATCCAGGATGGTGGTTACTTTCAGTGGGGTGAGGCCAAGGGCAGGATAGGGAAGGAATACATTGTAAGTTATTGTCAATAGGCTTGTTCTTACTTTGCGCGATAGTTTCACAACTGTTTCTTATAATACTAATTTTAGTAAATAAGTATCTCCCATATATACGTACCTAAGATGAGAATGTGCTATGAACTGAGACATACAATTAATAATATTACATTATTACTGTGACATGATCTTTTATAAGCATATTAACCATAATCCTTATATATGCTATGATGTGTATGTACATATACACAATATGTAATATATAATACATAACATGTATTATATGCTATATACTCATAAATAAAATATGTTCCATATACCATTGTTATGTATTATACAATAAATAACATACTGTATTATTTTATATGACGTTTAATCCTTAGTAACATAAAAATTGTATTATCATATATGAGAATAAATTAAAACACCCCCTGCCCCCGTCATGTCGCCCCAGCTGTCGCTGTTTTTCCTTCCCTTTTCAGAATCAAAGCGTGGCCATCCTCCCTATCTGCATTTCCCTATCTTGAATCTTCCTCCTCATTCCATCCCATTCTGCCTTCCAACCTATCATCCCTCTGAAGCCAGTCTTGCCAAGGTCACCAATGGCCTCCATGTCACTGAATTCAATGGCACTTTCAGGCCTGCCTGTCACCAGCTTCTGCCACTGCTGATGACTCCCACTTTCTCGACACGTTCTTCCCCTGGACCCCACGGGCTGCACTCTTTTGCTTCCCTCCTACTATGTCAGCTGCTCCTTCTCAGCCTCCTTTACCAGTCACCCTTCTCTGCCATGGCTTGGGGGGGGGGCTCCTCAAAACCTCATCTAATGCTCTTTTCTTCTCTCTCCCTTCATCCATTTCCTTGTCCTTGTCTGTCCCACAAGCTGGGTCATTGATCATTGGCAACATCTCCAGCCAGTCGCCTCCTTTGAGCTCTAGATTCAAACATCTGGCTACTCCACTCGGATATCTTGGCCCTCTGCAACATAGCATGCCAACACAGAGCTCATGCCCTCCTCCAGCCCAATCCTTCTCCAGTGCTCCCTGTCTCAGCATGGGCAAATGGCCCAGCTGGGCCAGGGATGGCCACCCCTACCTCTAGAAAGTGGCCCTGGAGTGGGCAGGGGCCCTCAGCCAGGCCGATCAGAGCCCTTCCCCAGGAATTTTCTGTGCATCTCAAGGAGCAGACTCCCTTGCCTCTTGCATTATGAAACTGACGGGATATGAGATGGAGGGTCCTGGAGAAAACCTGTCTGCAGCAGAGATAATGAGGAGTCCAGGCAACGTTGAGTCCCAGGGCTTTAAGGGCTGCTTCCAGTCCCCAAGGCTCCTGCCCCCATTCCTGCACTACTTCTTCAGTTTGTTGGGCACTTCTATATCCATCCAGTAAACCAACTTTTTGTTTATGTTAGTTTCTGTTAAGACCCAGGGGCACTTACAGAGTGAAGAGGCCAAGACCTTATAAATTCTCCTTGTGTCTCGATCACTGGGGTAGACTCACTCTGGTAACCTAGGTCTGTTGGCTGGCAAGAATGAGCAGGCTTCTAAGTAGTGTGGCTGGTGTCCTGAGCCAAGCAAAGTCCTAGGAGCTGGCGGTGTGGGGGGGGGGGTTACTGAGGCTCGACGCTCCACTGGACCCAGATCCCCCAGCCTCTGGTCCCTTTTGGGAACAAGTGGCTGCCTCAAGGCTTGATCTCTGTGGGGATTGGGCCAGTGTTGGAGAACCACTCAGCTGTAGACAAGCATCCCCCAGACCATGTGGGATCCATTTCCACAGCCATGCAAGCCTCAGTGACAGTCACAATGGCAGAATTGGGTTCATGTTACTCTCTGGTTATCTTCCTAGTATTTGAATGCCACGCTTCAGACCCAGTCCCCCCAGCCTGGGTGTTAGGATACTTCTAGAGCAGCTGGCCTTTCTGCCAAAATGGTCCCATGTAGACTGAACAATGAATGGGAAGAAATTAGGAGGCGTGATGACATCCGTGCCTGAGGCTGAGCTGTGGGTCACCGGTGATATTTATAGACAATACAGGGCGGCTGCCGGAGCAAGCTGGTCGCCAGGTCAGCAGATGCCGCTGCGAGTGGTGGCACTAATGAGCGTGGAGATGTAGAGGCTGGGATTAGAGGCCTGCAGTGTTCTCCCAGAAGGAGCCTGTGTTTGGGAGATGCCTGAAGGATAAGATGAAGGTGCCTCCCTACATGTCACCAGGGAGTAATCACCTGAAAATGCGATCTGTGGAAAATAAGCTGTAATCCTGAACCGGCTCAGCCCTGGGGATCTGATAAAGTCAGTTTTCTGGCCCTACAAAGGGGAGAGGCAGATGGGTAGTGGACTAACCAACAATCCAGCGCTGATCGCTGTCTGTGTTCGCCATGTTTCAACAGCCAGGAGCGGGAGGGAGAGAACGGGAATGGTTCCATGAGAGGGTTCCTTGTCTCGCTGCATTTGCGCATCAAAGGAAGCAGCTCATGCCCTTTAGATCCAGTGAAGGCGCAAAAGACAGCTTGGTTTCTTCCAGCCCTCATCACCTGCTAAATCAAGCAGCCATCTTAGACCAGATCTTGTCAAGTATTTGTCTTCCCTCGTTCAAACAAAACACTTCTCACCCAAGCCCGTGGTGAGTATTCGTTTTGCGGTTAACGGGAATACAGATATTGTACTGCCTTCCTGGCCCCTCCCTAGGACTTTGGGCAGCCATACTGCCCTTAGATCTGAACAAGAGGGGCCCCTGCCCTGAGTCCTGCACTACTGAGGGTCCTGCCCTGACACTTTGTCTAGCCACACCCTCCGTGGGGGCGGAGCCAGCAGGGCCAAGGGGACGAGCCCACCTAGTGCTACCCCATGTTCTGGCTATCCAGGACCCCAGAATGCCTGCCTTAGTGTCTGTATAGGTTCTGTACAGAGTTCATGTCCCCAAGGACTCACAGTGTAGCCAGAGGGCAGCGATTTGCATGGGGGTTATGGACAGAGCCTGGACATGAGGTCCAGGTGTCCACAGGTATGCCCGCAAGGCCACTTGGGGCAAGGGATGGAGGCAGCGTTTGGAAGAGAAGGGTAACAGGCCAGAGGCTAATAGGTAGAAACTGGGGAGTAGCTCTTCCCATGCTACTGTTTTCCTCTGCAGAATTCCAACTCTGAGACTTTTAAATTTGAACCTGGCCTTCGACCTCATTATGAATGTGTATTTGTGAAGGTAGGAGAATAGAACATATTTAATTTAAAATGTTTAGCTTGATTTAAAAGTTTTCGATGTTTATAGTATGAGAGCCTCCAAGTATACTCTGGGCCTGCACTTCCCAAGGTCCAGAGTGGGTATGTTGGTCAGGGGTGACCTCTGTTACGTGCTGAGACAGTAGAGGCAAAGAGCCACCTCAAGAGAGGAGGGACTCCTGCTGCTTTCTAAGTCAGGATCTTTTGAGCAGGTAAAACAACGGAAGCTGAGATAATCGATTTTAAATTCATTTAGAATGAATTCAAGGGTAAGTGAGAGAGAGAGAGAGGGAGGGAGGGAGAGAGGGAGGGAGAGAGTCTGTGCATGTGTTTGTGTGTGTGTACATGTATTAGTTTTAAGAATAGTGGAAGCTGACCTTTAGAAGTCTGAGGAGTGAAATTTTTATGGTGTCCTTCAGTGTACAATTGAAAATTAAAATAATCTTAAATCACCAAAAATTAGTCCCCCAAATTCTGATTTTCCGTACTGATTATTTCCTCATTTTGCGGATGAGGGAAGAGTAGCTTGTAGATGTTAAGTGACTTATCCAAGGGCACAGGATCAGGAGTCAGCCCAAGCAGTGTGGCTCAGAGCTCTGGAGCCCTGTTCACTATCTTGCATGGCCTCTTGGCCAGGAGAACAGAGCTCAGTGAGCTGGGGCCAGTGGTCAGGCTCCTCAAAAGATGGGCACTCTGGGAACCAGGCAGAGGATATTAGGTCCGTGTTAAGGGCTGCTCAGAAATCAGGTTCTTAGGTCTTAGTAAGTAAGGAGGCTCACTGCTCATCCTTTATCCCTTTGCTGGTGACAAAGGGGCTGAGTTTTATGACAGAACTTCTAGGGTCTATCTGCCAGAAAATGGGAGTATGGCTTGAGAGGTTTCTGCAAAGTGGAAGCAGGGAAGGGAAATGTCGCCCCCTGGTGGTCATCTTTAGTAGTGACAGTAGGAGGTGTCTTTGCTTTGGGGTGGGTGATAAGACGGGGAAGCTTTCTTGCGTCCTCCCGAATGATCATTTTCCAGTGTCTTAAACATCATTCTTTCATGTATCTTATCCATTTGGGGGGTTATTTTAGGCAGTATGGTAAATATAGTCTCTGTTACTCCATCTTAGCTAGATTCCTATTGATTTTTTATTGTTTTTTTTTCTGTTTAGTGATTTCGAAGCTATAATGTCTTTTAATGAAAATTATCTTTACATTTTTATAAGTCATCTCTATGTTCGCAACTTTATATGTAAGTGAACCATTATTCCTATAGTAACAATTTACAAAATGAACTGATCCATTGTATTCCTCTCTTCAGTAATGGTAAATGTAGCGTCGTCTACCTTTCTGCTGACCCAAATGTGTGTGTGTGCCAGTAACTGCTTCTTAGACAATTGCCTTACGTTTGTTAAATTAATAATAAAAAACTAGACCTAGCTGTAAATTTATGTGCTTTAATTGCTCACTACCATTTTTTAGCTCAGTGTTTTCTCCATTCTTGAGCTATGTACTTATATTGATTTCCCAATCAACCTGATACATGATTGGCTATTTTTTTTCAAGTGGTGGGCTTGGGATCCTTACATGTCTAAACGCCTCTTTACGTTCTCCCCATTCATCAACAATACGGAAACTGCCATTGACTGTCTATGCCTCATTTTAAAATATGGCATTGTTTTTCATCACTAAAAAACGTTTTCTTGATTGAAAATACTCCCTTTTCATGACTGGCTGGTGTTTTCCGATAAGTGGATATTAACAGAGATTTTTTTAACCTCCCTCCTGCTTCTCGCAGTCACTCTGCTCCGCTGGGGAGCAGGTCTTCCAATCTGTCAGACTGGTCTCCTGCTTTTAAGCTGTTAAATCTTTATCACATTATTTTTCTCCATGCTCATTCTTGACAGAGTGAGATCTCCGTCAGATTGAATGTGGTTCCTGTCCGAGATGTGTGGATCCAGGTCCAAAGGCCCAAAGGAAGAGAAAAGGAAAGCTTTCTATTACTGGTGGTTACATTTTGTTAGATTAGAGAATAGTGTGGTAGCAGGGCCCCCGCGATAACTGGGCTGAAAGTTCGCTTTTGCATATTTATTAGGGTAGCCAGGGTTAGCCGGGGTCCCGGCACCCTTCTCTGACGCTTGTCAGGATTCTGGGGCTGACGCATCCCCCTCCCCACCTCCTTTGACCTTGCAAGCAGGGTTCCCCAGTGTGAACCCCGGCAACTTGTGGCCACTCTGGAAGTCAGCCCTGGAGCCCACTGCATTCCTCTGGTGTCCAGGCCCCCCTCACTGCTGTTGGCCAGCTCCCGGTAGAAGCTGGCTCCCCCTGCCCGGGGCCTTTCCTTTTCCTGTCCAGGCGGTGCTCCTTCCACGAGCAGGGGATGTGGGCTGCTGGGCCCTAGGCCTCCTGTCCCGCGAGGCATGCTCTGAAGAAAGCCCTCCATGTTTCTGGAAAGTAGAGGGCGTTCTGCATTTGGGAGGTGTGGAGAAAGAGCCCCCCCCCACCGCCAGGGCTTGCAGCAGCACCTTCAACAGCAGCAAGCACTTGAAAGTGCTGTCAGCACCCTGCATGAGCTCCTTGGCCGGAGCCGAGGTCACAGCTGTGAGATTACAGAGCTGTCGTGTTGCCGCGGGTGGGGGGGATCACCCCGCAGTGACCTCAGGAGAAGAGACACTGATGGCCTTGGGGCAGGGCTGGACTAGGTCCGCAGGAGCCCTTGGGAGCTTCCGAGGACCTGGGTGTGGAGGCAGCGCTGGGGACACAGGTCCACCAGGAAGCAGGGGGCCTAGAAGTGATGATGGAGACTGCTTTGGGGGGATTTGCTCAGGACACTTGGTTAGTGGGGAAGTCGCGAGAAGAGCTAAGGCTTGCTTCCTAGAAGAACTTAGTTCGAATCTGGGCTTCACCACATACTTACCCGTGGCCCACGAAAACCTCATTTCAGAGCCGGTTTCCTCATCTGTAAAGTGGGTAATAATACGACCTCCCTCTGGGTTTTATGGGGTTCAAATGAGGTGCTATGTGTGGGACACAGTGTCTGACCTATGTGTGCGGATGTGCAGCAAGTCCTGGGCTCCTTACTTGAGTGAAGAGGAGCAGGGATCCGCTGGAATGGGCTCTTTCCTCTTCTTCCTCTTCCCTGCTACCTCCATTCCCCTTTTACCTTTGGGGGGACTTCTTTTCCATTCTAGCCCATGAAGCTGCTTCCCCATGGGCACCATCACTTGTTTTTGCAACCCCCTCCCCTACTCCAACCCATCTAAACTGATTTTCCTCCGTGAGCTGTTTGCAAAGCCACATGGCTTTTCCCTTCTCAGAGGCCTACAGCATTTTGTCACCTCCCTCCCCACCAGAACTCAATTAGTCGTATGTTCAGCTTTCCATGTGTGAGGAATGGTTTCAAAGATGAGTTTCCTGTGTGGCTGCAGGTTTCCATACAAGGACCCCCCCTCTCTGGCTTCTGCTCCCCTGGGAGCAGGGAGAACTGGGTGGCTGACAGAGATGGGTCACACACCAGGAAGCCAAGCACGGTAGATTTACTAGGATAATATCCACAGGTGAGATAACAGCACATACATACAGAAACCCATGGGCAGAGAGATACCACCCGGCACCACAAACACCAAAGCAGCAGGGGAGTGGGGGGCCTCAGGAAGTGGCTTTGGAAAGTTCTCTTGAAAATCCAAGGGCAGCTTTGGTGCTCAGAGATTCAAACAGAAAACTATACAAAACCAACCCATAAATATATATATATATATTATATATGTGTGTATATATATATAAAATTGCAAAATAAAAGCCCAAGAAACTAATCCACAACAGTGGCTCAAAAAGTGTTAGCATAGAGAAAGGCAAACCGTTTGTGGGGATGATGCATGATCCAGGGGGCTGGCATTTCCGTAGCAGAAAGAGTATTTACATGGAACCCCTATTTGAGACTTCACAATACTAGGAAAAGCTATACAAAGACAATGCATGTACAAGGGAAGACGATTGTCAGACACAGACATTTCACTGAAACCATCCACGGCTTTAGAGAACACGGCACTCTCTACCTAGACCCCCGCATGCCCAGCCAGGAGAGCCCAGGCCTTGGACCTCTCCCACAAGAGTCTTCCTGGTAGAGGGGGGAACGCAGCGCTGGACTCGGCGGCTGTAGCAGCGATGGCAGGAATTTAAAGGTGGACTAGACCACGGAGATCAAGCCATCACCCACAAGGCAGGCCCAATAGGCATGGGGTGGGGTTGAAATGTGAGGGTGAGGATCCCCAAAATATAGTCCCGTTTTATAAGAGCTTTGATGTATTAAAATTGGCCCCTCTGTCCTTGGTCATCCTCCTTCTGATTCATTTTTAAAAAGGGAAGATCTAAAGGTTACGAGATGATCTGCTGAAGGGGAAAAGAGTTTGGGGGTTTTCTACAGTTCTCCCCCCCCACCCCAAACCCTCCCGTCTTCTCTAAGCTGCTGAGAGGTTGGGGACTTGCCACATCACAGACGGCCTTATCCTGCTCCTTGGGAACCAGTGGCTGAGATGAGAGCTAAGGAGCCACCACACCGGGAAGGCTACTGAGGACTGACTTCCAACCACACCTGTGTCCCCTGCATCAGTGACTGTGACCATTTCTCCTCCATCTTCAGGCTCAATTTCTCGTAGCAGTGACCCAACTTTTGGGGACATCTTGAAGGCAAATGGCAACAAACATCGATTTGGCAAAACTCAAGTACGAACCAATACAAACCATCACTTCTGTATTTTTAAGAAAACCCTCAACTGGAGGTGCTAATTGTTCCTAAAAAGAGAAGCCTATCTACATAAAATGATGAAAGAAGGCTTCTCCACTGAAGAAGGACACCCCACCTGAAGTGCCCACACTGATTCCTGGGTGAGGGTGGCTTCTCATGGCGAGAGGCCCAAGAGGGCTGGACGTGCCCCGGTGACGGGGCTCCACGCGTGCTCTTTTGTTTCTGGCAAAAATCACGCCACATCCCAGTGGGTAGGTTGGCTAGACAGGGCATTGGGAGGTCACCACGCTACTGTGTCTGCATTTTCATCCTGTGACAGAACTGAAACTGCAACAGATAAAGAACCAAGCACCGTATTTCTTCAGAGTCCGTTCCGGCCTGTGCTGTTCATATTCACGTGTCCCTTTTGGAACAGATGGGGAACAATTGTGGGGTGCCCTGTCCTTTCTGTGGGAACGGAGAGCATGGGTTTACTTCCTCCCTAGTTTCTTCTCAGACTCTCTCAATGTTATTGTCTTTGAGAGTTTGCTTAGACTCAAGTGGTAAGAGAAAATACAAGGCCTGTTTCCTCTATGCTCCGAGTCAACAGCAGCTCCACCAAACAATTCGAGGGCTTCTGCTGACCTGCGTAAGGAAAAGGAGTAAGGACTGGAAGTTTTCTCAGTCAAAAACTGACTACTCTTGACCTGGAACTGGAACATATAATAAGCACTTGTGCCAAATATGGCCTCCACAGGCCCATGTAGGCTGTCTATCTACCCCAGTGCATACCTCCATCAAAAAATCCACACTTCTTTTTGATCTTCTCGGCTTTCAGAAGCTAATCATGCCGTTGGGGGAGTGGTTTTTCAAACCCATCACCACTAGAGAAGTGGCCCCTAAGGACAGCAGTAGCCCTGGTATAACGGTGCTGAATGACTTCAGAATCACTGTCTTGCCACAGTCAGTGCCTTAGACACTGGGAGAGGATTCAAGGCTCAGTATACATAAAATCACAGTATGAGAGCAATGCTTTCCAGTGGGGTTCTTACTATACCAGGGTCCTCATCCAAATCCCTGCAAGTCCCTTAAAAAGAACTTCTCTGTCTGCAGAGGAAGAGCCCAATTTTCATTACAGGACTATTGAGGGAGGCTATTTTTTTTTAAAAGATTTATTTGAGAGAGAGAGAGCATGAGTGGGAGGGGCAGACGGAGAGGGAGAGAGAATCTCGAGCAGACTCCATACTGACTGTGGAACCCAACGCAGGGCTTGATCCCAAGACCCTGAGATCACGACATGAGCCAAAAGCAAGAGCCAGATGCTTAACCAACTGTGCCACCCAGGCGCCCCTTGGGGAGGTTGTTTTTATCTGTGTGTAACCTGGCTGAAGTCGGGCAGTTGCTTGGGTCAGTACAGGCCAGGAAGCTGTAATGGAGCCCAGATCTGTGTTAGAGACTTGCCGCTTGACAAAGCTTTTTGCAAAGTTTGAGAAAGTCAGTGTGGATGGTTCTCCCACATTTCTTCTGGGTGCCAGCCACCAGCACAGGAGAGGCACTGGAGCCAAATTGTCTCTCTGTAACCATCTCTCCTTCTGCCTCCCCCTGCAACCCTGCCTGACTTTCCATGGAAACAGCCTCAAAACCTCCCCACTGCTCAGCTCAGCCATCTATAATGCTGCAGACTGGCTCACATGTTCTCATCCCTTTCTGCAGCATATCCAAGCACAGTGGCTTCACTCCTGCCTACCCACTCTGAGCTCTCCATAGATACATTTTCTCCAGACAGACACTGGTCAAAGTTTTTAGCCAACGTTTACCCAAATCCAAAGAAAATGCCCCATCCTCTCCCTATGCTTTTCTCTGGACTTCACGTCTCCTGCAACAGCATGCAGTGCACCACCTTGGGCCTGGAGCTAAGCATGCCACCACCGACACATACAAGACAGCAAGAAATCAGCAGAGGGCCGCAGCTGCTCCCGTGGCAGTTCTGCAGTGAGACGAAACAGACCTGGAAACGGCACCAAGCATTAGCTCTTTGAAAGTTTCCCTCTCCTTGTTGAAAATCTTCCCTAAGATGCCTTATCCAAAGACCTTTAGGGAAGTAAAATTCTGTGCTGGAAGCACACTGTTTGCTATAAAGGAAAACGTAGTGTAAGGCAGGCCACCTAGCATGTTTCAGTGCTGATGTTTCGGAAGGGCCTCATTAGGAGATCTCCTGGCCCTTCACTGCACTCCTCTCCAGGCCATTCTCCACCCAGCCACCAAACGGATTTTTGTACAATTCAAGCTTGATCATGACACCCTGATGCAAGCCATGAGAGGCTCCAAACCCCCTTCAGGATAAACTCTGGTTGCACACTTCTATAGGTTTCTCTCTGAGCCAGTGCTGCCCACCTCTGAAACGAAGCCCCCGCGGCCCTTACACTTCATGCTCTGGCATTACTGCATGACTCAGTTGGCCGGTTGTGGAGTTTTGTGCTTTGTGCCTTTGCACATGCCCTTCCCTCAGCACAAATATCCCACCAACCCTTTTGTCTTCCTGGAGAATTCCTCTTTGTCTGAAAACCTAACTCAATCATCACATCTTTCAGGAAAGTTTCTCTGGTCCAGAAGACAATAAATCATTACTTCCTTACATCACCTCTGCCCCCATGCCCTTTTCGTTACTTGTCTACAAGCCTCCTCTACTTAAAAACTTCTGTGGGCAGGGACTGTGTTCTGCCTTCAGACCTGACCCATGACCCAAGCTCATGGGGTGTTCTGTTGTTGGCTGTTTTGTTCGAATGCATGAGGATGAACAAATGGATAAATATAAGGTGGACGCACGGCATAAGTTCCAAGGACGACGCTCCAGCAAGGCTCTGGCATTTTCACCTGAAAATGTTGTTGTAAAGGGAATAAAGAGAATTTGTTGAACGCGAAGAGTCAATCAACATCATCTCTGAGCTACAACCACTCAAACACAAAAAGCTGCATCAATGGTAATCCTCTCCACTCTTCTCTTAACATTGTTTGCTGCTGCTGATTCTAGCCACAATGAGTGGTTTCTTTTAATGACAGCATAATGCCTGGTGCCTCGTGGGTGCTTAACAAATACTGTGAGGGATGAAGGAATGAACGTGAAATCTATTTTTTCGAAGAAGGCATCAAAGGATTGGCTTTTAAAGGCATTTCCCACATCACGGACTTTTTCTGAGGCATTGGATGCCCCTGACCATTGGGTTGCCCATCACAAGGCCCATCAGAAAGTAGAGCAGAGTGGGGGTTGGGGTAGCAGTTAGGAACCTGCACTCGAGAGATACAGTATTGCGTTCCCCTTAGTCATGTGTCAGCTTCCTTTCTTCTCAAGAAAGAGCCCTCCTGTACTCTGGCCCAACCAGAAGGCTCCTGCCTCTCCTTTGTCAGAGGTCCACACTGGCCTCGCCACAATCCACATTTATCAGGAGCTTAACGTGCAGTGATGAGGGAGAACACAGGTAGTTTCCTGCCTTCATTTCAAGTGCTGACATTACACAGTGGAGACCAGTCACAGAAACGGGTCCTGGACTAAATTAACCCCCGTTGGGGATTTCAAGTTTTCTAATCATCCTAACTGTTAAGAACAAAGGCTCTGGACTCAGACTGACCCAGGGGTCAAATCCGGGCTCTGGATCTTTCTAGCCAAGTCACCTGGAGCAAGTCGATTGTCCATTGGGGGCTCAGTTTTCTTACTGGTAAAATGGGAATATCTTACCCACATCACAGGATTATCATGACAGTCAAAGGGTATAACGTATGGAAAACCTGCACAATGTCTATATATAGAAAGTAAGTGCTCGAAAGTGGAAAACTATGATGAAGAACTTTCAAAAGTACTTTCACAATAATCAGGACAAAAAAGGAAAAATACTCTTTGAAGACACTGTGCTATAAAGAGAATGGATTGTCTATTTTTTAGGAGCCAACAATGCTCATTCATCAGTGTCCCGTGGAAGAACATGAAAAGATAGTGCTGGCATTAACAGCAATAGCCGCGGCTCTTACTAGGCCCCAGAATGGACAGGTAGTGACAGGGCAAGGACACTCAAACTGGTTTTTCTGACAGCTGATCCAAGAGAATTAATCCTCAAGGGCTCATCTCATTCTCCTCTGCCGGACCCAGAGTGACTGAGTCAGAACCCGAAGGAGCCCAGGTCAAGGTGCCAAGCGTAAGAGGCCAGTTCCAGTCTGTGAGCCAGTGCTTCCAGGTTGGAAGGAAGGTCAGGGGACATCTGACTGCCGGACAGGAGTGAAACAGGTACAGCCACATTGCTCCATGTATCATGCAAAGCTAGAAAGGCATAGCGTTTCCTGTGTTGTTTTGATCCTCCTTGTACAACCCAAAGCCAACAGAGGATCTAAATTCCCCCCAAATTTCTGCCCTGAGCATGAGACAACTTTTCTCTAAGCTAAATTTGGTTTTAGTTTTGAAGCGCCTGAGATGCACATCAAATGGGCCAAGTTCCTGGCTTCTGGTATTGATTCAACGATTCCCAGTCCTGTGGCTGAGCTGGCTTGCCCTTATGTCTGCCCGCTCTTACAACTCTTCGTCCATCCATCATTCAGGAGGTTCCATGAAGAAAGCTCAGGGTTAGTTAGTGGTTGGGGAAGCACAAGCTAAGCCATCAGCCCTTGGGAACAAAGATTAACTTCTGGTGGAGGGGACGGGTCAATTTGTCTGGTTACTGAGAGCAGCAGGGCAGGGACCCTATGGAAAAGAGAGATTTCTAAACTGTGACAGCTCCATTAGCAGGAGACTGGATTTGTGCAAGGAAAAGGACCTTGCTCAGGGGAAATCTCAACCTGTCTGATTGGGTCTGAGACTGTGAGGGTTTGCAGCCCACTCTGGCCTTTTGCCCTGGGCTCAGATTGGTGGACAGCATCCTCACGAAGGTGGCCCACAACTAGGCAGTGTTGTGTAGTGGAAAGAGCACTGGACTGGGGGCCAGGAGACCCCAATTCTAGTGCAGGCTCTGCCACTAACTAGCTGTGTGACCTTGGGAAAGTCACCTGATTTCTCTGGGGCAACTGTAAAATGAGGGGTTGGTTGGATAATCTCTAAGTTCCCCTTCAGAGTGTGATCCAGGGTCCTATTCTATCCCTCCTTGGCCCTGTGCTTCCAGGGACAGAGATGGGAGAAGGGAAGGGATGGAGGGAGAGGGTGCAGATAGGAGCCCAAGGGTGCTACCAATCAGGACTCCACTTTCTCCTTCTTTTTGCTCTTCTTCAGGAAGGATGGGGTTCGGAATTTCTTCTTCTTTTTGGAGGGAGACTTGGAAGGTGAGCCCTCTGGGGACATGGGGCCGCTGGTGACCGACTCGGTTTTGTCCTTAGAGGTATCAACATCCGTGTCGGCATTGGTGGTCATCTGGCTCAAGCCTTTGCTGAGAATTTCCTCTGCGGTCTGCTCATCCTCCCTCCCGTTGACCACCACTCCTTCTGGCTGCGTTGTTTCAGGCTCTGTGGTGGCTTTGCTTGTTTCTGTCTTCTTAGCACCTTCTAGAAAAAGATCAAAAGATACGACCCATAAGATTTTGATCAGGTGAGAGTTTCCATGTGGGGTCAACAGAACCATTTCTAGGCAATTCTATAAAATAAGTCTAGGGCAGCAGGAGGGACAGGCTGACATTGTAGGGGGAAAGGGTTAGGCAGGGTTCTCACCCAAACCCTGTACCCCCTTCCATTCAGTCTGCCCTGGGAACAGGCCCTTGGCAGGTCTGTTACTCTGGGCTCTTGTCTACAGATGTAAACAGGTAATGATGTCCAAAGATGGCAGGGGGCCCAGCTAGGGCCTAGTTGAGAGCTTTTTTTGGCACGAAACGAGGGGACAGATCCAGGTGAGGAGAGAGGCTGTAAGAAGGGGGAGAGTGGGAACACACACAACTCAGTGGAAGAATCTAAGAATTGTTGTAACCGGTTCAGTTTCACCAGTAAAAACATGGAAATTACATATTATAAAGCTTTTACATAAATTCCAGTTGGTTAACATGGAAATTATATGCTTTTATACCCATTTAATTTCCTATATCAGAGAGGAACTTTTGGAAAAACAGAGAGTATCTTCCCAGTAGGCACAGAGGGGAAGGCAGAAGGAGAACAGAATTCCCTGAGTGACATGGACCCCATGTTTCCAAGATAAAAGGATTAATCAAAGGAGAAGATGCCTGGTTGACCCATTCTAGTGGCCACCTGGAGGGAACCTGTTTGGATTTTGGCCATGTTCAAAGCCAGAGCTGCTCAGACCCCAGAAACTAAGCCCCCCTATTGCCCTTTCTCCCCCTTCCAACACTTCCCCTACCCTGTTTCCACTCAAGCTTTGAAATGCCTGGATGGGGAGGGAGGAGGGGAAATTAGAAAACCACAGACTCTGAAAAGTAGAAAGGTATTTAAAGATCATCTAGGTCAGCTCCTCCCCATTTTACAGAAATGAAAACTGAGTAAAGTAGTAATAGTGGCAGACCTCAATCTCCTGACAACCAGTTTTGTGTTCTTTCCACTATGTGAAACTGAGAGGAGTGTGTGAGTGTATGAGAATGTGTGTGTGCATGTGTTTTTGAGTGTGTGAGAATGTGTGTGCTTGGTGAATTTGTAAGTGTGAATTTGGAGTGAGCTGTGTGAATAAGTATGGAAGTGTGAGTGCGTGGGTGAGTGTGTGAGCTATGTTGAGTTTGTGTGTGTGCATGTGAGTTCGTGACTGAGTGGGTGGGTGTCATATGTGAGTGTTGGTGTGTGTGAGTGAGTTGTGTGTGTAAGTGAGTTGTGTGAGATCTCACACCACAAGAAGGCACTGGGTATGCTCTACTCTATACGAATGTGAGTAATGGGTGAGGTATGTCTGGTATGACTTACAGAAGGCATAGGTGAGGAAAGAAGTTTTAGGAAAAACTAGGGTTCTTGACGGGTAAAGACTGGAGAAATGTATGGTTACATGGAACATGGGACAGATGGGTATAAATTTGGGGACATTGAGAATGGGCTAGTTTGACTATGGGCAAACTCTTATAATAAGTTCTTTCCTAACTTCTGAAATTCTCTGGGCAAGTCAACGTCCTCTTCCAGATGACTCTTGAGGACTGTCTGTCTCTAAGTACCCAACACCTTGGCCCCGGCTCCCCTCCTTCTACTGTCCAGCCCATGTCCTGTCATCATCCAGCTACTAAGTTCTCTAATGCCCTTTACTCCAAAGGCTCACACTAGCCCCCTACCATGTGTCCCCATGGTCATCACCTGGCAATAATCTTGAAATCAATACACTCGTCTAAACACAACTTTCTTTCTGTCCATTCTCCTCTATTCACGTCACCTGCTAGT
Organism: Ailuropoda melanoleuca; assembly: GCF_002007445.2. Classification (NCBI taxonomy): domain Eukaryota; kingdom Metazoa; phylum Chordata; class Mammalia; order Carnivora; family Ursidae; genus Ailuropoda; species Ailuropoda melanoleuca. The sequence continues at coordinate 93,378,132 of NC_048221.1, forward strand.
TGGCCTCATCAACCCTCTGGTCTGGCTCAAGCCTCCTCTGACATCTGAGAATGATCGTGCCCTTCTCTAAATCTATTGCCAATATATCCATTTTACACTTCCATGTGTCATTTACCTTTTTTTTTTTTTTAAGGGGACACAGTTGGGTGTGGTCCCCTCCCACAACGAATCTGGGCTGGCCCTGTGGTTCACAGTCACCAACAGAATGATGAGAAAGTGCCACTAAGCCAGTCTCAGGCTGAAGGCTTAAGAAGGCCTAGAAGTTCCTGCTTTGAGAGTTTGGGGAGCTCTGAACCACTACATAATGAGGTCTGACTACCTTGATGGAAACACACATGGAGAGGCTACACCACATGGGGGGAGACAGAGAGAGAGAGAGAGAGAGAGAGAGAGAGAAAGACCCAGCCATCCCAGTGTCCCAGCTGAGCCCAGCCTTCCAGCTGTCCCTGCCAAGGCATCAGACATGAGTGCACCATCTTGGAAATTCCAGTTCAGTCAAGCTCCCAGATGACTACAGCCGCAGCTGACATGAATGGAGCAGAACCATCCAACTGAGCCTAGTCAACCCAAGAAAAACTAATTTCTATAAAACCAGTTCTTATTAGGCACCATGATTTAATAATTATCTATTGCTGCATAACAACGTCTACCCCCAAGTTTAGGGGCTTAAAACAGCAAGCCTGTATTCTCTCTTACAATCCCAGGAACATAGTACAGAACGGGAACTAATTGATGGAAGCACATTACAAGGCCCTTTTGTATTCATTTGCTCATTTTATCCCAATAACAACGCTATGAGTTAGGATACGGCAAGGATTCGTGTTAGGCAGCACCCCGTTCTGCAAGGTTTTTAAGTAACTTCTTTGAGATTGCGAAATCAGTAAGCGAAAGAGCTGATCTTCCGGTGCGGAATGCAGGGCTATTTCTTGGCAGGTACAGCCGGTGCCCCTGAGAGGCTACCTGAGGATGAGGTCAGCCGGGGCAGGGGTCAGGCGCCAGCCAAAGAGAAGGAGATGACAGAGATGACCAGATATGGAGGAAGAGGGTTTGAAAGACTCTCCTTTAGGGAGGCTGATGGGGTAGGAAACAGATGAGGAGGGACACGGGGGTGACTCCACACCAGAGCATTTGAGAGCATAGTGACACACAGTGAAAAGCCAGCCCTGATCCAATGGGTGAGCTAAATGTGAAAGTGCACACTTTGTTGGGAGTGTCAGCCCTGTCTGCCCTGAGGAGCTGGGCAAGCCATTGGGCAGCATGGCCATGGCCACCCTGCCCTCCTCCACACTGGTCACCCAAGGCAGCTACAACTCCGGCCTTATCATGTGGGCTCAGCTCTGTCTGTACTTTCAGGGAAGATCTTGATTTTTCTAAAAACCCAACTGCCCCTCCATGAGGGCACCTACTGGGACCAGATTGGGCAAGAACTGTGCTACCAGTGGGAAGGATATCAGAGGTGGGTAAGCAGTTATCCTACCTGTCATACGCCCCTTTGTCCACCCTCTGTCCCTCTGAACAGCAGAGGTTGCTCCAAGGGGCTTCTAGGAGCTAAAATGTAATTACTACCCCTTGTCCCACTGCTGTCATAAGCCACCTCTCCAGCTTGGATTTCCCAACTGCAGTTGGTGTGCACCCCTGAGGGATGCTGATGACATGGTTAAGCCAGGTGCTCCAAGCATCTCTATATGGCAGTAGGTCCTAAGGCCATTCAGGCTCTGGGCCATAGGCCTAGAAGAGGTCATGGGCTCCTTGGAGGGGCCATTAGGAACAGGGATGCAGATGTGCTAATGAGGGCCATAAGCCCTCCCCTACAGGGAGTGCCCAGGAGCTGGCCCCACCGCCCTTTCACTGCGCAGGCTTGCTGCTTCTGGGTGCTATGCCCCATGTGAGGATGAGTGTGTTGTGTGTGTATGAGTCCATCCTATGTGTGTATATCTTAGAGGGAAGCCTAGCCCATGCATAGCACATGTGGAGTTGGTCATGAATTTTATAGCCAGGAAACCTCCCGAAGGCAGGGTTGCCAAAGAAAAAGCTGGGGAAAACACATTTCTTTTGAAAAAGTCCTCCCTCCCCCATTGCAAGTGTTGGAGTGAGTTAGTAAACAGCCTCTCTATACTTACTACAGAGACAAGTATTCAGAATCGGAGGAAACTCCTTTGATGAAAGCACAAATGGGAAGAGAAAGGAAGACATTGTGGAGACAGGTTGATAACACCATGATGAGACACATGAACAAAACAGTTAGGGATCATCCACTTGGAGCTCTGGCCACAAGCAGATGGGTTTCCTCTGGCAACACTAGAACTGCGCTCAAGGCAGCAATTTGCCTATGGAGGGAGCTCAGAGGTTGGGGGATTCTAGCAGCATCCACATGTGTGGTCATTCTATCCAGAACAGGAAAAATCTCAGGGGACCCAGGGAGGAATGTTCATGCCCTAGAGTGATTCCAGGAGTTCAATAAAGACACTTTTATGATCTAGGTGGTATCGACCATATGTATATTATTAATCATAATCACAATTAGATCTTACATTTAAATGTTTTTATTCTTTTATTTCTTTTATATTTTTTATTTCATTCTTTATGTTCTCGTCTACAGCTTCCCTTATATGTATAAGAACCTTAAAAAGGGAAAATATCAGTAGTCCCATTTGACAGTCAAGGAAAACAAGGCACAAAGATTATCTGATTTTCTAAAATTAGCAGTTGAGTTATTATTAGTTAGCAGTTGAATTGGGCCAAAACCTTAGTTCTCTAAACTAGTATCTAACGAAGTGGTTCTCAGCCTGGGCTATGTATTAGATTTACCTGGAGAGATCTTAAATCTCCAGGGTACTCTTCTCTACCCCATCCCCAGACCATTTAACTGAGAACCACTGGGGGTGCTGTGGTGGGACTCAGGCCGGTGTCAGGATTTTTAAAGCTCCCCAGGTAGTTCCAATGTGTTGAGATTCCAAAGGTTGAGAATGACTTCATCAGCCTTACCTGGGAGCTTGTTGGAAATACCCAGTCTCAGGTCCCACCCCAGACCCACTGCATCAGAATCTTCATTTTCACAAGATCCTGGAAATCCCTACGCACTTCAAAGTCTGAGCACTAGGTTGGTGCATCTAGAAAGACCCATCAGCCAACCTAGTCTGAGTGAGAGGTGAGAAGGCTGTGTATTGATCATTAACTTACTCATTATTGCTTAGACAGGGACTTAAATGGTAAGGTGTGTTGTCACAGCTTGTGAATGAAACAAGCTTAAATTTGGAAACCCCTATTTNGTACTCATTATTGCTTAGGGACTTAAATGGTAAGGTGTGTTGTCACAGCTTGTGAATGAAACAAGCTTAAATTTGGAAACCCCTATTTCAGATTCCCTAGAAATGGCAGAACAGAAAGCTTTTTGGGTAGCAGGCAAGACCTGTGGAAAGGCAGGGTCCCTGGAGGGTGCCCACCTGCCCCGCCTTCCATGCCGACCCCTTTCTGAGCTGTGGAGAGGCCTCCTCCCTTCCAGCTGCTCGGTCCCACTCACCGTCTAAAGACTCGGAGGGAGAGATCACAGGGCTCTTCGTCTCTGCCTTCACTGGACTCTGTGCTGGAGAAGCTGGTGCAGACTTTACAGGTGAGCCAGGCTCCTCTGCAGGGGTTTCTTTCTCTCCTGAAAGTACAGAAAACCACCTCAGGATAGGGGTCAAACACAGCAAAGGTGGGCAGAGAGAGAACGTGAAAAAAAATGCTTTCTTCCAGCTGGTCCTCATTTCTCCTAGCTGAAGTGAGCTGCTTCCCCCAAACTTTTTAAAATTTCTGCTACATCTGGAGGGAGGGAGAGGGAAATGGGAGGAGTCAGAATCCTATTCTGTTTCCTCTACCCAAGCACATCTGCCTGTGGAACGTTAGCCCTGATGAGGACTGCGGGCTTCCCATCCATGATTTGTTTGCATGTACCTTATTTATTATTTATCTATTTTTCATGTTCAACCCAAATAATCCTTAGGGATATAAAGCACCACATTTTCTATCTACTTTTTCAACTGTCCCATTAGAACTCCAAGCAGCTAACAAGGGTTTTTCTAGGGCCTGCTTGTGCCCAGGAAGATGGCTGACTCTGGGTGGGATGGGGGGTCGTGGACGATGACGATGGGAATGAAAGCCTAGCCTGGTGGACAAAACCAGGAACTGAATTTTTCTGTGTCTCAGACCCCAAGTGCTCTTGAAGCAAAGAGAAGGGACAGCTCAAAGCGAGGGGTGTGTGTGTGGAGAGAGACAGAGAGGGCTTTTAGCTGGAAGAGGGGCTTGAGATGGAAGTTCTCAGGCCAGGCTAGCCAACGAGGGAAACCGTGCCAGGAAGGACAAAGAAATGAATGAGAGCATACGAGGTATCATGAATATGCATATTTGGGACTCAACACAGAGAGATGGGCTTGACTGAAGATTCTGAAATAAAGAAGGAATAAGGAAAAGAGCAGAGGTAGCTGATGGGAGTTTTCATTGCCCGGCTAAATGGTTTATACTGGACCTGATAGATTAATAGTAATTATCACTATTATAATTATCTTATCATAGCTAATGTTTATCTGACTTAAGCCATCCTTACAGGCCCTGTTCTAAGCACTCTACAAGGAGTAACTCCTTTCAGCCCAGGGGAGAGGCTCAGACAAGGTCATGGCAGCATGGCATCACTGTTAGGCACCGAGCCATGAGGACCATTACGTAAATAATAACATTACGTTGGTAAGAATATGACTTGGTTGA
>NC_048221.1:93382971-93393614 GCF_002007445.2 Ailuropoda melanoleuca
CTCCTGTGATGCCCACTTTGCAGGATACCCACAGAGGGCAGAGTGGATTTCCATGGGTAAGGCATGGAAGTCAGTATCACTCCTGGGGCAGGCTGGGCTGCCGTTCCCCTGCCCAGTACCCACAGGGGGGCAATTACACACTGTCCCTGGTCCTCACAGCATCCGTCCTGCAGCAAGAGCACCAGCGCCCAAGATCACAGAGGAGGGTGGGCACGAGGACTCAGGGGTCCTGCTGCCCAGCCCCAGGCACTGAAGACCCAGAAGGCAAACACGTTCCCCCTCCAGACAGGGGCAGCTTCTGCTGTACCGGGCTTCGACTCTTCTCAGCGATGACACTCGCCAGGAGCTGGGACTGAGGCCCCGCCGACTTCACGTCTTGTCGGTTTTGTTCTCGAATCTGTGTGGTAAGGGAAGGGGAGAGTGAGCTAGCTGTGGAGCGCCAGGGTGTGGAGTTTGGGAGGGGGCATTCGGAGGGCATCCTGGTGTCTGGTGTGCCCTGTGACTAGGGTCTACAAAGGTCCTCCAGTGGGGTGGGGGCCTGTCTCTCCTATTTCTAACACAGTGTGTCCTCTAAGAGCCAGTGTCCATGTCTGTTTCAGAGTGAATGACTGGTTTATGTAAAATACTGGATTCTCATGAACTCTGAGGAGGTAACTGTAAGAGGTGAAGAGGGAAACGAGGCACAGTAGATCCTTGAGGGAGGGTCTCACATTTTACTGAAGCCCCTGAGAAATTTCTTGACTATAACAGATTCCTGGGGGGCACCCCACAGCTATTGAATCAGAGTCTCTCCTTGGGGAGGAACAAGGGGATCTATCTGGGCATCTGTATTTTAAACCAGCACTGCAGAGTGTCCTTGAACCACACATTAAGTCACTGTTTTGTGAGTACACCTGGCCTTTTGGAGGTGGTCTACTACAACTTAAGTTTTTAACATAACATGAGAAATGTGAGTGAATGAATTGTAAAGCAAAAATTGAGAAAGAAATACAAAGGATTTTGAAATTTTGAAAATGAGCCGAAAGGAAAATAGCATAAAATTCATAAAAGCTCAATTTGTGGGCAGGTTTTTTAGACATATCTAATGTCTCAAGCAAGCACCCCTTTATGTATGAGGGTTATTTAAGACCACGTAGGTATAGAGCTAACACAGTGCTTGAGTATGGCCCATAAATGGTAGTTTCTTTCCCACAAGACAGGTACATCCTGGGAACTCAGCTCATATTTGTGGGACCTGAGACAGCTCCCCACTTGAAGGTGAAGAAACAGCTCCCACCTTACCTTGTTCCGCATGTCCATCACTTCTTGGGGGTTGGTATAGAGAGGCACAAATTGGTTTGGGTTTTCGATCCGTATTGGCATGCCACTGCTGGATTTCTCCACCTCGTCAGCCTTCATCCACTGAACACACACAAGGCCAGGTGGGTAAGGCAAAGGAATAATGTCACCATGTCCTTCCCTATGGCCCACCCTTGAGATCTAGGCCAACCAGCCGACATGGAAAGCTCTTNTCAGCAAGCCCATACAAAGCTGTTCTCTCTTCTTGGGCCTTCTTGAGGTCCGTCTCCCAGAACAGAGATAGGGAACAAATGATCTGGTTGCTAAAGAAGGCCCCCAGGTCAATAGTCAGCCATAAAGAGTGCTGGAGAGGAGGGCTCAGAACTTTGACAACCAATTTGACACACAGGTAGCCACTTGACCTTTAGTATCAGATGACTTATTGATTTTCTATTTTATTTATTTATTTAGAGGGAGAGAGAGAGAGAAGGAGTGAGCATGTGAGCTGGGGGAGAGAGAGGCAGAGAGAGAATATCTGGCGGACTCCCCACTGAGCACGCAGAGCCCAATGCAGGGCTCCATCTCATGACCCTGAGATCATGACCTGAGCCGAAATCAAGAGTCCAGTGCTTAACCGACTGAGCCACCCAGGCGCCCTGACTTATTGATTTTAATTTGCAGAGCTTCATTTTTTTTTATGAAGAGCTATTCTACTTGGCTTCCAGCTACTTTAATGTTAATGAAAAATCAAATTAAGAGTTGATGTGTGTGTATGTGTACTGGGGTGTGTGTGAGAGAGAGAGAGAGAGGGAGAGACAAAAAAGAGTCATGAGGAGGGAGAAGACAACTTAATAGAAATTAATATTCCTCCCACCTCCTGGGTTTGCATCAGAGGTATCATCCAAATGTTGGGTGCCCATGAACTTCCCAGAAGCCCCCTGTATATGGGGGAGCAAGAAGCAAAAGCCAATTGCTCCTGGGTTTTGTGCTGTTGGGAGTGAGGTCCAGCCACCCCCTGGAGAAATCTGCTCTTTGGGTCCCAAAACTCAGTGCAGAGGTGCAAGAAACAGGTGATCAGAGGTTCTGTGGGCACGAGCAGCTGCTCCTAGATGCCCAATAGGAAGCCCTAAAGGGAAACTGTAATAATCCAGCCCGAGGGATATTTGTTCTGTTCCCCTATTAAAGCTGCTTAACCCACAGATGTAGCCAGGCACCCTCCCTCCACCCTGATCTCCTCCTTACTGTGGTCTTGGGCCGGGGGCTGCCCAGGCTCCTCTGGACCTCATCAGCCACATTGACCCGTAGGTAGGTGTTGGGCGTGTTGAGCCAACGGGTCTTCTCCTTCTGCTGCTTCTGGGCATGCTGCCGCAGGGCAGGCACCGGGGCGCCGTCCTCCTCAAACACGAAGGCTGTGACGGTGGCTGGGATCTCCACCTCACTTTTGTGTTTGGTTTTCTCTTGAACAATGGGGTAGCGGTATGTGTAGCCTGTTCTGTAACCCTAAAAAGGACAGAAGCAGTACCACTTAGTGTGGGGAAAATGGCCTCCACACACATATCCCACACATTCTTTGCCCCCTTCTTTTTGAAGGACTCAGTTTAACCCAAAATCTCCATAACACAACGTAGGCCTTACTGCTCCTTTAATGTGTTTCATTTCATCCGCCTGGTCTCCCTACCTCTTCCTTCCTTCACCCCAACAAGCCCTCTGATCGGAGCTGAGAAATCCCTAGAACCTTGTGGACCAGACAGACAGGGCCCTTTACCCTAACAGTGTTCCAATTTTCCATCTACTCCAGGGGTTCTCAGCCCTGGCTGCACGCTGGGATCCCTCAGGGGCTTTAAAAATGCTGGTGGCTGCGCCCACCTCAGAGCTGCTGATTTCAACGGACAGTGGTGCGGTCTGGGCTGCAGGATTTTTAAAGCTTGCCTGCTGATTCTAACAGTCAACCCTTATTTTCTTGACTCCAAGTCTTCTAAACCATTTCCTTCTTGGAACCCTGAAACCTGACTCAAAACATCCCTGTCTTCTAAGCAAGATCATGTCCTACAGAGGTAGAAATGATTCCCGCTTGTGAGGACATTCAGTCATCTGGACAGCCCCTCAAGTGATTCTTTCTTGGCTTTGCCTATATTCTTCTTATTTTTGTAAACTAAAGAGGGATTAAAATATTTTTCCGATTATAAAGAAAATACAGACCTGTCTATAAAAATCAGGCAATATGGAAAAACATAAGAAAAAAGTGGGTTTTATACAAAAATCTCATCCCCAGAGATTACCACTAAAAATCCTTCTGGTCGCCTCTGAAATCATGTATATATATATATATATATANACACACACATATATATAATTATATGTATATATATTTATATATCTGCATGTATGTAAGTATATATATAACTATCAAATATATTATATATAATAGATGTATTCTATAATTATATATATGTAACAGTATATAAATGGGACCATATTGCACGAGCAACTTTACAAGCTGCTCTTCTAGTTTATTGATTTGGAGATTTTTTTCTACATTACCGAACCTAAAAACACACAGAAACCTTTATTTTTTTTATGATTTAGTAAAAAGTAATTGATAGCACTTTGTCATTTTCAAAATATTATCAACAACCATGAAATAAGTATCTTTACACATTTTTCTTTAGGCAATTAAATGATTCTCTCCTTGAATTCCTAGAATAAAAATTCCTGGGTCAAGGGGTGTACATTAAAAGTTTTCATGTATTTACCATCTCCCCAAAATGTTGAGCCAATTTACACGTCTACCAGTTGTGCTGGAGTTCCCAGTTCTCATCTCCCTCCCATCTGCTGAATATTGCTGAGGTTTAAAGAAAAAATCTTTGGCAATCAGAAGGGTTAAAAGTACAATCCTTTAATTTTTAAAATTATTTTTTTGATTACTACTAAAACAAAATATTTTTAATGGACACTTGAAACTCTGCCTTTGTAAATTATTTGTGTTCTTGGTTCGTTTTTCTATTGAGATGTTTACTGTTTTCACATTGATTCATAATACCTTTTTCTACACTAAGGATATTAATTTTTTATTGTCACACATGTTGCAATATTTTCTCCATAGTTTGTCTTTTAGCTTTGTCTATGATAGGAGGGACAGTTTATAAAAATATACATTTTCAATTTTATTTTATTTTATTTTTTTTAAAAGATTTTATTTATTTATTCGACAGAGATAGAGACAGCCAGCGAGAGAGGGAACACAAGCAGGGGGAGTGGGAGAGGAAGAAGCAGGCTCATAGCAGAGGAGCCTGACGTGGGGCTCGATCCCATAACGCCAGGATCACGCCCTGAGCCGAAGGCAGACGCTTAACCACTGTGCCACCCAGGCGCCCCTTCAATTTTAATATAATCATATCTGTCAATATTTGTCATCATCATTTCAGACTTTCCCCACCATACTTGACAAGTTCTTTCCCAACATAAGAGCATCAAAAATATAAATCTGTTTTTTAATATCTATATGAATTTACTTTTTATGTTCAAATTTTTGATAAATCAGAAATTCATCTTGTTGAAAGGAATGATCCGCTTTATTTATTTCCCAAAGGTCTAGCAGTCATCCTTTCTCCCGCTGCTTTAAGGGATGCCTACTTGCCCTGTGTTAAATTCTCATACATTTAGGATCTATTTCTGGATTTTCTAAGCTGTCCCACTGATTCACCTGTTCATTCTACACTGGTGCTCCTCTGCTCTTCTGTTTATTTGCTGAAGGTTTTTCATGCTTTACCATGTGATGGGACAAGTACCCCTAAGTACTCTTCTTTTTATAGGATTTTCCTAGCTATTCTGAATTTCACTTGGAAAAACATTTTTTGCCAAGTCCTTCTGCGTGCCCCTATAATTGAAGGAATTACATCAAGTTTATTAATTTGGAAAAGCAACCTCTTAACCCTGTGGAATTTTCTAACCAAGAGGAAATTGTGGTTCTTTATTAAGTTTAGGTTTTCTCTGACGTCTATTGGTAAAGAATTATGGTTTTCTTTAAATCAGTTCTGCTTAATGATTTATGTTCTTTCTGCATTTGCAAACGGGCTATTTTCTCCCATTACTATGTTTTCAAATATATTATTATATGTTAAGATGCAAAAAAAAGCTACTAATTTTTAAATACATTTTTCATAACTGACTACTTTAAAATGGACTCATTACTAATATTTTTTCTCAGTTGACTCTTTGGATTTTATAGGCATATAACCATACTATCTATACAGAATAGCAAGTTTGTTTCCTTTTCAGTGTTTATTGTTTTTGTGCCTCACCCTTTAGATTGAGTTCCAATATTATTCCAAAACAATATTAAAAGGGCTGACAGCAAGAATCATTGTTTTGTTTTAAAATTTAATGGAAATACTTCCAGTGTTTTACCATGATATTGGCTCTTGTTTTGAGAAAAAAAAATATTTTAATCATGTTAAATAAGTGTCCCCATCTTAACAGCTATTATTTTTATAAATTGATACATTTTTATCAAATAACTTGATATTTATTAAAATGACCAAAGGATTTTTATCCTTTGACTAATATCATGAAATATATTTAAAAGACTTATAATATTAAACCATCCTTGAATACTAGGAATGAGCCCTTGCTTGGTTATTATGCATTATTATTCTAATGTTATGCTGGATACTACCTGCTAGTTTTCATGCAGCATTTTTCTTTCTTTTTTTTTTTTTAAGATTTTATTTATTTATTTGACAGAGAGAGAGAGAGATGCAACGAGAGAGGGAACACAAGCAGGGGAGTGGGAGAGGGAGAAGCAGCCTCCTAGCGGAGGAGCCTCATGGGGGGCTTGATCCCAGAATGCCAGGATCATGACCTGAGCCGAAGGTAGATGCTTAACGACTGAGCCACTCAGGCGCCCCACATGCAGCATTTTTCATCAACTCAAAGCAAAATTGGTCTGAATGTGTTATAATTGTTATGAGTTCATGTCGCAGTTTCACTCTCAGAAACAGTTTAAATGGCATAAGAATTGTGTGTTTCTTAAAGATTTGAAAAATTCCTGTGTGAAACTGTCTGGCTCTGGAGCTTTATTTAGGCATGGATTACTTGGCACAAGAATGTTAATGGGAACTGTATTTTCATTTTTCATTTTTCATCATTATAAATTGACTCTCACAGTCAGCCTGGTAATAAGGTAGGGATGGTATGGAGGGANCGAATGTTAATGGGAACTGTATTTTCATTTTTCATCATTATAAATTGACTCTCACAGTCAGCCTGGTAATAAGGTAGGGATGGTATGGAGGGACTGGAGGCAAGGAGAAAAAGGTTAATTATTGCAATGACCTGGACACAATAAAGAGGGTCCGAGGTAGTAGCAGTGAGGAGGGGAACATGAATCAGTTACAGAAACGGTCCAAGGATAGGTTTCATCCTTCACTTCTCTGAGCAATTGAAGAAGTTATGGTTTCTTCCTGCAACTAGCTCCACATCGTGCATGCTTCCCTCTTGTTCTCCAACTGTCTCCTGTTTATATGTCATATCATCAGCTAGACTGTTTGACTTTTGTATCCTTTAAAGCCCACCCCCTAGACACATACCAGTTAACTCCTTACATGACTGATTCAATCATCACGACAGGATATTGTTAGAATGCTGCTCCAGAATAAAGAAATTGAGTATTACGTGGTTCCTACATTGAAGTCACGAGATAACAAAGGCAGAACTAACCACAAAAGAGTGAACTGAACCACAATATAAGACAGCATTGACAGCCTTTAGAACTGGGGTGGTAAAGGCCATCATTTAAGAAAACTCAACTACTATTAGAATGACCACAGATTCTGAGTCAGTTGCCAATCAATGAGGCTTTAACAACTTAACCCTGATGTTGCAGTTCTCACACCCACCTACTGCGTCCCCCCGACTGGTTACAGGGGACTGAGTCTCAACGGACTGGCCGGGAAGGGCAACGGCAGGAGACTCACCAGGTTGTCCAGCATCCTCATGAGGGCCTCAAACTCGTGCTCCCCCAGCCGGCTCTTCTGCATGGGCCCGAAGGTGCTCCCTGCCCACTGCACGGAGCCCACTTCGTGGGGTCGGTGCTTCTCCTGCTCCAGGAGGATGAGGTTCTCTACTCCCCCAGCGCCAGACAGGGCGGATACCTGCAGCAAAGGGCAGAAAGACCTCAGCGTGCACGCGCGCGTGTGTACACATGTCTAGAAATGTGAGCCGTATTTGGCTTTTTCCCTCCCAGAGGAAAAGCCACTCCAAAGTTAATGGGCACGTACCCATTTCCAGAGAAAGAGGTATTAGCAGTTTCTTTCTTAATGTTAGTTCATAGAGACTATAGAAGAGGCGGACGCAGCAAGTGCTAAACCTTAAGAAAGCAACACAGCGCTAAAAAGTTACCCGGATACAGACCAACCTCAATTTGTGATTATTTCTGGGGAAGGTGAGGGGGTAAGATCAGAAAGGGCTCCAAAGGGGACTTCAATTCCTGTCTGTAATATTTTATTTCTTCAAGAGGAAAAGATCTGAAATAAAAAGGCTTTTACTTTTTAGAGCTGAGTGGTGGTTAGTGGGTGTATATTATCCTTCTGCATCTTTCTGTGTGTTTGAAATATCTTCCCCTGCCTTTTTTTTTTTTAAAGAAAAAAGTTACTTGAAAGAAATAGGCTGGCTTCTCGGCCAATAAAACAGGAGAGTAGACTGATGGCCTGAATGAACAGGTCCAAAGGAAGAACTCATCTTCCGCAGTGGGATTAGTCAGTCGAGGAAACCCAGAAAAAGGAGACACCTAAAGTGCTAGTAATACAGAGCCAGGCCCCGTGGAGGGGTCAGGCAGCTTCACCAATGCACTTGGAGCGTTCGCCCCACTGTCCAGGCTCCGTGGCAAGGGGAGAGAACAAGTGGCTGCAGGCAATGGACTTTGAGTATTAGGGCAAAAGGTGTGTGTATACAGCAGGCGATTTTAGAATGACCCTAGAAAACATTTATTAATCTAACTAATCTCCTTATTTTCTAATTCCATATCCATCTAATGGCACATTCTATTTACTCCCTGAATCCAGTGCTCAGATATAATTGGTTATGATTTGGCTTCCAGGGTGAGACCAGCAACAGGGAGAGATGGTGGTTTCCGAGTCTTCTCGGTAGGGAGCCAGGTGTTCTGTGCTGCAATCTGATTAATATTTGATACCTCCTGTAAGCCTACTTATTACAGGAGAATGATACGATTATATAAACTTCCAGTGCTCCAGTTTTTGCTGAAAATGAAAGGATGCAATTTAGCTGGCTGGCCAACATAAGTCTATGAACCCATGAGGATCTGGCACACATCCTGGAGTGTGTTAGATTCACCAATGTAACAAATGGCTCCTATGAGACTTCCTAGAGTTTGGCCAGGCCACTTTGCAAGGTGACCCCTCTCACCCTGTGAAGAGGAGGAAGCAAGAACACTCATTTTCTGTACGCTCTTCATCCAAGACACGCATCCAGTTGAAGGCTCCATTTTTATCTGGTAAAGATGAAAACTTTAATAGTCATATATTCCATCCTTCCACCAAAGCTAAGGGTCCTTGTCCAACATCCCTGGAAGATAGTCAGCTCCATGCTTAGTGAGGCAGCCTACTATACTGTTGTCCAAATGTCTGAAGGGTTACAGTGAGTTGATACAAATTACACAGAGTGCAAATCCACCTTTTTGTTATGTTCATTCACTAGTTCTGGTCTGGCCTCTGTTGCCATATTTTCTTTTCTTTCTTTTAAAGATTTTATTTATTTGACGGAGAGAGAGATAGCCAGCGAGAGAGGGAACATAAACAGGGGGAGTGGGAGAGGAAGAAGCAGGCTCCCAGAGGAGCAGGGAGCTGGATGCGGGGCTCGATCCCAGGGACCTGGGTTCATGCCCTGAACTAAAGGCAGATGCTTAACGACTGAGCCACCCAGGCGCCCCTCTGTTCCCATATTTTCTAATGCTGAAGTCCCTCACACCCACAGAGGCTGAGCGTGTGGGAATGCACTCTCAATGGCAGTGAATCCCAGCTGGTAGATAAATTACCTGGTTCATCCCAGATCCCCATCTGGCCAAGGCAGGGCTCCAGCCTTTGGGACCCTGGAACCCTGACTTGGAGTGCTGTCAGCTGATCTTTCCTGCTGACCCTCATTTCCCCCGGAGGCAGTGCAATGTAGTGTTTAAGGACATGGACTTGGACACAGGCTGCCTGGGTTTGAATCCTGGCTCTGCTGCTTCCTCACTGTGTGATTTGGGGCAGCTATTTGCCCTCTCTGTGCCTGTTTTTCTCATCTGTAAATTGAAAAAAAAAAAAAAGTAGTATCCACCTCATGAACATTATTGAAGGTAATATTTGTAAAGCACCTAGAATAGCACCTGGAGCATAGAGTGCCACATCAATGCTTATGATCAATAATTCCGAGGTTTTACTATGAAAGAAACAATGTGTCCAGGAGACTAGTCATTCATGGAGGAGGGAACTGCCCACATCCTTAAAAGAGCTATGCCTCCTCCCACCTCTCTCTTCCCCTCATCAGTTTCCATGGTGATGGGTAACAGATGGAGAAGAATTGCCTGAGCTTCTTCCCATCTGCCTATAAGCAGAGCAGGGAGCTGCCTCTCTCAGCTGGGGATGACCCAGTTTCCTAGAACCCCAGACTGATGGAGAGCAATGAGAACATTGTCCCCAGGAGAATGGACTAGGCTCTTAGCCTTGAACCACTAAAATGACCACAGCCACGTTCGCTTGTTCGCCAAGGTCACTGAGGGAGAAAAGTAAGACCATGATGGAAATAGAACCTCAGTGCTGGCTTCTCAAGCAGAAATGAGCTGGCCGGGGGCTACCATCCCAACAGCATCTGCAGACTGCTGGCCGCTGGGGGCGCCCATGCCCTAAACCACCCTCACCTCTGGTCTAATCTTGCCTGTTCTGCTTCCACACCCTCCAGCTTCCTTTTTCTCTCTAGAAGCCTCCCTGCTCCACGAGCTGAAAGAAAAGCCACAGAAGCTTTTGTGGGGGTTATTTGCCTCCATCGCCTGATGCACTCTAACAAGGTCACGTGGAACCAGTCCTGACTGAAAAGAAAGTGACAGCAGGCAGGGCCAAGAGAAAGCCGCTGGGCTGTCGGGCCGGTGGCTGGTAGCACTGCGCTTTCATCCTCCCAACTGCTAGGCGGCCATCCTGCCTTGGTTAAACCGTACAGAGGCCATTTCTCAGTGTGGAGCCTGGGAGAGGTCTTCATCACGCGGGGGGATATGTGGGCATCTCTCTCCATTCATTTTCGGGCCATGCTGTCTTTGCAAAGCGGTAAGAATTATTTTCTCATGGAAACCTCTTCTTCAGAAGGAGGAAGGGAACTCA